>NC_068355.1:52363610-52463610 GCF_020536995.1 Dreissena polymorpha | reverse complement strand
ATTTGAAACATGTACTTTATACATGTACACTAGAGTTTCAGGAACAGAAATTCAAGTAAGAAAGTACAAAGTAAACATATCATATATTTGCGCCCGTGTTATTATTAAATATAAGATTTACAACAGTCATTTCGTTTAATATATTGAAGTTTGAAAAGAAATGTTAATAAATCTTTCGAAAGAACCATATTTTGAAAGGAACATTCCACAATTTACGAGGATTTCATAACTAAATGACCGCCATGTTTTCAAACAGTTAGTGACGTTTTATTCATTCTTTTGCAATCAAACAATGAAATAAAGAGCATGATTAATCTGTTTTTACCAAGTTTGCAATGTCTGTAAATGTGTACAACAATATGAGTGAATGTATTTAACAAAGAAAAAAAAAATTACGGCATGATCAATTCCAATAACAAGAATATCAATTTTGTGTTGCTTATCGACACATTGTAAATAAAACTCGAAACGAAACTTACTTGAAGTAAACTAACTTAACAACTAAATTTGCAAAATATAACTACTTTTTTAAGCAATTGTTTTCCATATGTAATTAGTAACCATCCAATATTTCAGTCAAGGCCAAGAACAAAGAAGTCGCACTTTTAATCGATTCAGAAATTGGCAGTTGCTCCCGCTGCATTTCACACACATGTTCTAGGACGGGTATGAAGTCATCTTTACACCCAAACTGCGGTTTCTTTACAATGTATTTCTCTTGAATACGATCAATGGGTTCCAATTCGCAAGGAAGCCGAAATGAAAAATTTCGGGTTACATACGCCTCAGGCTGGTAGTATATTACCATCGGTATCCCATTTGGTGCTTCCACATGTCTTTGCTGCCAAATCCGATGAGAATTCCATAGATGGGTGAAAGAGTTCAGATCACGTTGTATTAATGGTATGAAACAGAATCTCAAGCATTCTAAATGCACAGGATCATCAATCCGAAGCAAGCCGCTGTCCACCATATCCTTAAAATAGTTCCTCCAGTAAAACTAACTCTTAAATTCACCCAAAAATGTTCAATTCTTTGATTGCCAGTGGATCTCCCATTCATGTAACTGTTCAATCCAGAAATGTTATCTCTGTCATTAAACCTAAACGCTATCTGCATAGCCCGTACCCAAACGTTTTCTGTCCCTGCATCGCCACGAACCAGACTTGGAACGCGACCAATCCGTTTCAAAACGTTAACAAAGAAGCCCGCGATAATTCGAGGGTCGTTATTCGAATAACATGCCTCCAGCCATTATATGCATCTGGAAAATCCATCAACCACCCCGTGTATAGCAATTCCAAAAGGCTTTAGCTTATCATACCCATTAATGTGTATAGTAAAATTAGGACCTTTATTGGTATAGACTCTGCGTCGCAGTCAATGTGCAGACCTGAAAGCGCCACCCTCAGGATCAATTACCTTCAATACACATCTTGTTGTTTCTTGGGTAACTTTGACATTTGTGATTGTGTTGACCAGTTTCCATATAGTTTTATAACCACATTCAGCCATCCCTCTTTCATATACTGAACGAATCGCTCGTATAACGTCTGGAAGAGGAGACGACGCGTTGCGTCTTTTGAGCCCTAACCTACGCAGTAGCCGTTTCAGTTGACCCTAATTGAGAGCAGTGTTGTGAAGGAAAAGCAAAAATCCACATATATCCGGACGCGTATAGCCCTGTATGTGATAACGCGAAATCAAAACATCCCTTTCTTGATTTGAAAGTACAGCTAACGATGAGTAAACATATATCAGTGCCATTGACACACAAATCTGCAATATAAAAAAGTTGTGAGTCGTTAAACACACGTTTTGCATGTATTAGTAGAAGAGAAATATCTAAATGAATCAATTGAGATTTAAGCTCTCTAAATGCTCATATAACCCAACGAACACATTAATATTTATTTTTTGCAAACAGTGTATGTTATTTTTACCTTTATATCAAGCATTCCTGCTGTAAAAATGGACTGTCTGAGGTTTTGCGTGATTCGAAAGAATATACCAGAAACTCAAAATCTGTACGACGCCGGAACCAATGT
The DNA here is from genome assembly GCF_020536995.1 of Dreissena polymorpha. NCBI lineage: Eukaryota > Metazoa > Mollusca > Bivalvia > Myida > Dreissenidae > Dreissena > Dreissena polymorpha. The sequence goes on along the minus strand of NC_068355.1, from coordinate 52,461,562 downwards.
TGCAATAAAGTGATGATGTCAAAATTCTACGACGACATGATATGAAAAAGGTGTCATGGCGTAAAAAATAACTCATCGTGTCGACTAAAACTATGATGGCAATTCATTTTCACAAGAGCATGACGCCAAAAAGTATGTAGATTTGTCGACTTAGATCATGTCGACCAAATCTATTTTCGGGAAAAGCCGGAAACATTTACGTAAAGACTTCAACTTAATGTCGTTATGACGAGTAGAATTAAGGTGGGAAAAGCTATAAAACTATGTCGACATACCATGTTATTTCACAGTAAGTCGACATAAATTATTCCGGCATGACCACATTATTGTGGTGTACCATATACGTTTCCGTAGGTACGCGTTGACCAATCTAGACGTATTTACATGCTTACAGTGGAAATTGGCAGTTCTTAAAAGTTACTGTTGCAAATTTGTATACTTAAGTAGATCTATTCACCTTTGTAAAGACGCGTTAGAGTTGTGACTAAGTTTTGTGCGTTGTGTATGCGATTGGAAAAAACAAGTTAATGTATATTTTACATTTTGAACATTTATTTTTTTATTCATTGAACAGTTTTAATTGGACAATGCACAAGATGAACATATGAGATTTCTCCACCTTCAAAATTAACATTGTTGAAAATTGAAACATCAAACCTTGTTTATTTGAACGAATATAATTTGACATGTATGTATAATCTATAATTGCAACATGGAACATATCAGCTGAATACTCAACACGTGCAACATTTCTGGTGATAAATATTATTGGCGGCCTTTCCCTTCCATAATCAGATAGGTACAATATATCGGCATGGTTTGATTTTATCATTAACACAATCTTAGGCCCTCACAATAGACATTTTGATCCAGGATAAATGATAAACCTAATGACTTCGAGTTAAACAAGAACTTCATATTAAATATTTACATTTTACTGTACAGAACTTCATTGTTATCAATTAATAATAGTTGCAAGCATTATTTCGCAAAAATGTTTTCGTAAAGTTTGACTTAAATATAGCAAAGTTAGTATTATGAGTATATAAGGTAATAAGTAATATAAACCAGGTTTTCTTGGAAAAAAATAACACAATAAATTGCAATTATTCATACAAGTAATGAATGTGTGAACTTGCCTAATATACATTAAATGTAAATGTGACATTGCGGGGTTATGTTTATTGATAAGATATTGCATTTAACAGTATTTGTATACAGTATTTTAACATTACGACAATTTATGCATGCACTCTGGCTAAAAATTACCAATAAATGTATGATTATTGATACAGCAAACCATCATTAGTCATGTCCAGGCCATACAGCCAAGGGGGTAATGAAGCTTTCCAAAGCGGGATAAAACATAGAGTCACTAATTAATGAGTGTAGTATGATCAGCAAAAAGCTGATATAATGCATAATTAATTACAAAAAAATTCATATGAATGCTGTGACAGGATGCAAACAACTTTCACTATGACTATTGACATATTCTGGCCATGAGCACGTTCTTATTCAGCTTGCAGTGACCCTTACAAAAAAACTGGCTGTCAATATATATATATATATATGAGCCGAGCTCTATGAAAAAAGGGGTTTAATGCATGTGCCTTAGGTTTCTTTCAAGATTAGCCTGTGCAGTCCGCAAAGGATAATGATGGGCCACACTTTCCGCTGTTATGGTATTTTCTGTTTAAATACATACTCTACTTAGCAAAAATCCAGTTTAGGCAGAAAGTGTTTTCACTGATTAGCCTGTGGGGACTGCATAGGCTAATCTGGGACCACACTTTACTCACATGCATTAAACCCCCTTTTCACAGAGCATGGCTCGTATATTTGTGGCCTCTGTTTACTGTTTACTTCAGAAAGGCTATCTTTTCTATAATCGCTTAAGAATTCATTCATAAGAAATTTGTAACGCTAGGTTGTGTGTGTAGAGGGTAATAATACCTTCTTTTTTAAATAATCTTAGTCGATTTGTTAGCTCTTATTGAATCATGCACCCACTTAAATGTTCAATATTTTCTTTGCTTAGGTCGTCATTCCTATATCACTAAATTTTTGTATCGGTGGGTTGTTATTTATGGTTTCTTGTTAGATAAAGTGGCTGTGTGCGATACTTGTGGTGAAGATAAGTTTGTTTATTTTTATAGAAGGATTGGCATTCCCTATTCAGGTGTGAAAGACGTTTAATGAGATATGTAGATGGCGTAGACAAAAATTTGGTTATGTGTTTCTTGATCAACCAGGCATGAAGTCAGTGTCCCATAAATTCTTATTGCAGTATTGATCTTTTAGGAAACGCATTTATATACACATTTATTATAATAACGCAACGACCTACATTGCAATAACTTTCAATATTTTTTTCTTTCACCATAAATGGTAAACAGTTTTGATCTCTTTATCAAGGTCTTTTTACAGGCATTAACATTTTATAAAAACAAACTACAACAACACTTGAATATATTATTGTAATGGAATAACATGCCGACAATTTATAAATGTATTAAGTTATTACATTATGTTTATTATTAGATTCACTATGTACATAATATAAATTGCATTTTTATTATAAGCGCATTAATTGTATATGCTCTTTTTCATATTAATGTTTCATATTTTAACTAATGTACCTTTTTCTTCTTTTTACTGTTCTTTTTAAAATCCCATTTATACAGAGTAAAATTAATATTGTTTGAAATAGTCATTTAAAATAATGTTAGCTGTAATATGTATACAGGTGTCTCTGCATATCAGCCTTGAAAAAATTAAAGCCAATATAGGTATGCAGGCTAAGTAGGTACTGTTTAACTCCATCCCACTCAGAAGCAAAGTGAAATGGCTATGTGCAAACAGCATAACACCAGAACAAGTTCAGGTTGTATGCTGTTTGCTGCTCAGCGGTATCTAAGGGTTGGAAATGAAGCCTTATAAACTTGAATCTAGTAAGAAAGTCTTAATTAAATTGAACTTTCAAAGGGATAACAATTGCGTCAAAAACGTATCTAAGTGGTAACGTTTTATGTATTTCGCCACCATTAAGTCACATGAGGGTCAAGCCTCTTTGGATCTCACCTCTTGAGACTTGGGAGAAGGATTACCCATAACAATCCCACCACCATTCATACACAATATGATTTAACCTTTGAAACCTATCAACATTGGTCGTTATTAATGGAGCATACTATTATAAAGAAATCAAAAATTCTATTCAGAAAGAAATTTGGGCTAATAAACTTGGTGCTTAACGAATCATTATCAAACCATTTGATATATGATTTATTCAATAAGCACTGTCACACTTTATGAGGTAAACAAGATAATTCATTACAGCAAATGCCATCCTGTTTAAGTAACTACCTTCTCGCATTTACTTGCTTTAAACACAGTGTGATAAGTCAACGTTTTAATACTCTTTTCCGTAGTGACTCATTCCTTTTTCAGATTTTCCTGCAAAATATTGCATTCTTAAGCAATTTTTTACATAATGGGACACATTTTACTGTCAACAAAAAAAAATTCGTAGAGCAGTCATGTATTCAGAAATGGGAGAACTTTACAACTGAAGATTGCGATTTTTGAAACCCTGTTGCTTAAGTTTTATAAAATATGAGTAAATAACAAGTTGAAATTAAAATGAAATATTATAAACTTCATAATCTCAATAAATTCATAAATACAGAAAATATTTCAGTCAAATGGATTTCTAGATATCTATTGAAATTATTTATGTTAAATTGCTTTCTAGTTACAGTTCTCGCTCAACAAATATCTATTTATAAATCCTAATATTTCCTTCTTCATGTTTAGTATAGTGCATAATATGATAATCTTATTACAGAATAACTCTTTTGATGTATACCTTTGTTGATGTACTGGTTCGAGTCCCAGGAAACGACGAAGGATTTGGTTTGTCAACAACTTAAATTGTCGCGCGCGAACCAGGTCCCTAGTTTCAAGGTCAATGTCACAATCCAATTTCATTTGTCAAGTTTAGCTATCTTAAGAGCATGAATGCATTTGTATGGAACAGGCACAACCGTAATTATTATATATAAAATGGTACATAACATGTTCCTTGTTTAAAATCTTTTGCTAGAAAATGTATAGTCCATTATCTTCTAACCCTGTTACATTCTTTGATTTGATTCTCAACAATATAGATTAACAAACGCAAAGCGCTATGACCTTTTTGAACATAACTATAAGGGAGCGATATAACAGTGTTTCGTACACTATTATTTATCATGTATACCGACGCGGTTGATTCAACAATACAATACCAGCCAAACTGTAATAATAGGTACAAAATATACGGACATTATTTATAAAATATAAAACATTAATTAAGTGTATTACATAAAATATATAAACTATAATTTAGTTATGGCATCTCTTGCTTGATTCTATTTCGAAATACATTCTCAGTAACACAAAATAAAAAAGAAAAAAAAGAGTAGATTTTGTAAAATTAAATGTATCGGCACAGTCCAGGTCATGTCATAACATGTTTAACAAGTAAAACTAGTTGTGCACTCACTTTCCAACCACCAAGTTCCGATTTCGGCGAAACAATGGTATAAGCAACAAACGTTTTGGGATTGAGACATAAGCACAATATAATTTTAAAGCTACAGTGCGTTTTAAAAATTTCGCATTTATCGAATAACAATCTATCTAGATTTTTGTGTATTCGACAATGCAGAATACAGAAAAGTCGCGCAATAAACTGATGTCATTTTGTTCATTTTCATGACGTAAATTGATGTTTCAGTGTTGTTTCCAGCCAATTTTATTTTCGAATACATTGCAGTTATTTACGTTTACCAAGGGTTTTCCCTTTAACATGATACACATTTGATTTTTTTTTTATTATTTGAACACCATTGAACAACTCGTTACAGGCAAATCTTTTAATTGCGATGATAAGTCATTGAAACTGTTCAATACTTGTTATTATGAACGTATTGTTCATATGGTTGCTGATTCCGGAAGTGAAACGGATTTGTTGGTTTCGGCCACGTGGTAATTTTACAACAACCAAATTCCATTTGTTTGTACACGCGAAGCTCACTTAAGTGAACCGGGTTCGATCGCCGTTCCGGGAAGCATGTGTGTTAAGTAGGTGTTCACAATATCGTACAGGTGGGGTTTTCTATTGCTAACCCGGTCACCCCACTCCAACAAAACAAGACTACACTTTAATCGAAAATCCTTCAACTAAGCAACTAGATAGCCGGAATTTGCAGATATAATTGAAAAAAAATGCCACCCAACTCTTGTGAGTCTAGTAATTAATTAGGTAGGAATTACGGGACACATTCCGGACATTTATGTAATGCAGCTTTATGCATTGGAGTACCACATTAAAATTCGAAATACACACACCATGGCGACACTATAATCTTCTTAAATGATAACGTTCAAATTCGGGGATTTTGGAACGTTGATAATAGACATCTATTTGATCTTGATTAGTTTATAAGAAAGTAAACCGTTAGCTGACTCGAGTGGTTGAATATATGCATGCGTTGGATAAAGAAACAAATTACTCTCGACATAGATTTTTTCACCATAGTAGAAATCAATTAACTATAAAGGCAACTCATTAACGACCATGTTATTAATGTATTTTTTTTCTATCTAAGTGGTTGCTGTAGTACTATTATGTCAACATTAATATTGCAATTTCATTTGTTTGTAATATATTATACACTATTTATAGAAATCGCCAGTTTGTCAACTGGTGAAAAGGTGTCTTTAATATGTGATACTCAAGAACTTTTAACATGTTTGTTCCTTTTACATCAGGAAGTCTCAATCTACTTAGCGTTTAAATTCCGTTAGGTCGTGGTCTTTACAGACCAAGTTTTTGTGAGATCATACATTCTTAAAAAGATGATTGGATTTTTGGTAAACGTTTTTGTTTGTGATTTACATTTACCAATTATTGTATTTAAACTCTCACAATGTTTTTGTTATATTTAGTTACTTCTGTTTTTATTTGAAACAAACGTACTCTATGTTTAGAATAAGATCGTAGTGGAGATACTATTCTCACATCAGATTCCCCGATTTTGAATAGACACAGGATACAAATAAAATTGTGTATATATTAATTTACAAAATTCCTTAAATGACCATTAAACAAATATATTTTTCTTTTTAACTGCACAGAAATGTAACGTCATGTAATAATCACAATAGTTTTCTAATTATCGTTAGTTACAGGTATAGAAACATCTCAGTGTCTTTGATACACCCAGCCCTCGAAAAATATGTTAAGTCGGTAAGTCAATAGCTGATTACTTAAATAACTTGAACTTAAAACTTAGTTTTCGTCCATAAAATAAAACTGTGTCAGATGTTGAATTCAAGAATAGTAATCTTAACCTGGGCATCACACAAAGGCTGACAACAAAACCGACTTGTAGGTGAGTAGTATAGCTCTAACTAATTGGTGAATATTCAAGCTATACACGGTCATTTTTATGCCTGTTTTCTGCCAGCGATAGAAAATCAAAGCGGGCTTTATAAAAACAAACGTGGACCAGCCTGAGAAATTAAACGTTTTTATATTTGCCTAGCTAGATATTTGGGATGGTGGCCTTATAGAAATTTATCGCGCAAGGTATACACGAGTTGAGCAGTGGCATAAAAAACATCTAGACATGATAAAGTTTAATAAATAACACTCAATATGTAAGCACGCTATGAAAAGATAATGCCACACACAGCGTTTTTTTGATGGAAAATTGGTAAATGGATCAGAAAAACTATTCATTGTATGCTGTTATTGCGCACGTAGACTCTTTAATCTTTGTTGGTTTATACTTGTTCACTCTTGATCATTTTCAAAATAACAGAAGAAATCACAATCCTACGTTTGCTTTTACATCAGCGTAAACTATGATGACTTTGAATTTGTATTTTTATATTGAACAATCACGAAGTAGTCCAAGCTTAATTACTCACTCGTGTGCATGTTTTAGATAGTTTTATGTTTATTTGATAAAACAATAGACAATAAGCCACGAGTATACATGAGATGTCACATACAATATACATAAAACAAAGTCACTGGTCATTTAAATTATTAATATAAAAAATAAACCGGTACATTTAAAAACAAGTATTGGGTATTTAAGAGAAGACAATAAACAGCGAGAGGCTGTGCATATATATATATATATACAGAAATCCTACCATTATCGTAATATGTATTGTAAGTATTTCTTATTTCCCATGCTTTATAAATAAACATAGCTAATTTTTTAACAATATTATTATTTTGAGAGGTCAATTAATAAATAAACTTTAACATATTTGGTCTTACGTAATAACATGGCTTTACATAAGCTTCTTTCATCAGTATATAATGTACAATCCATAACAAAGTTGTTTTTATCTTCTTAAACATAGCATAACGGACATTTTCTTTCTTCATAAGGAATAGCTATTGTTTTTGCCATCTACCCGTTTTAACTTCAAGCAAATGTGCAGAGACTCTTAATCTAGAGACAGCCATTCTGTACTTTGGAATATTAACATCAATTTAATATGATTTAAATTTAAAATCGGATATTAATATGTATGTTTTTCTCTAGTTGATTCACTCAATTTGGTTTTCCAAATGTTTTAAAGTTTGTCTACATCCCCTACCCTTTGATACAGCCACACATCGTTAAAACCATAATTACCTAATAGACGTTTTACCATGTAGACCAAAGATCTGTTATAGGGGTATGTTTCTAATTCTTTACTTTCTAATTATTTACTCCTCTGCACGAGCTGAACCAAAAATGAATAAACTTTTAAAAATAATATTTACGTTATAAAAACGCACTAATTTTCAAATCAAAAGCCAAACGTAACCATGGTAGACATGCTGAGACAGAGAGTCGCGCGCAAGAACATGGTCAATTGGCTGAAGGTCACAATTCAGTACATAGGTCAAGTTTAGGTATTTTTCACAGCATTGATGCATTTTCATTTAATTTGCAATAAGTGATAAGCTTATGAACAAGGCCACCAGGAACTATGGATATTTAAGGGTGTTATTCTCGGTAAAAAATAATTCAATCTTGACTATTATGATTTGACAAACACACGTTACAAAGCTACGACGTCATTATGCAATAACAACTGTAGTTTATTTTTTAGCTCGACTATTATGTATGAAATATATATATAGTGGAGCTATCCTACTCACTCCGGCGTCGGCGTTAGCGTTCCCGTTAGCATAAGCGTTAGCGTGCAAATGTTAAAGTTTGCGTACCACTCCAAATATTTTAATTGTCCCTTGACATATTGCTTTCATATTTTGCAAACTTCTTTACCAACATGACCCCAATCTATAAACAAGAGCAGACAACCGTATCAAGCATTTTGTAAGAATTATGGCCCTTTTTTGTCCTAGTAACTGAATATTTTGTTAAATTTTGTGTTTAGATCCACTTGACTTCTAAAGTATCAAAGCTATTGCTTTTAAACTTCAAATATTTTCTTACAATCATGAGGGTACTGTTCCTGCCAAGTTCAGTGACCTTGACCTTTGAATGACCTTGACTGTCAAGGTAAAGAGTAAATTTTAGTTAAATTGCCATAACATCTTTATTGATGATCATATTTTATTAATACGTTGACAAACAACACTTACCTGAATACCAAAATGGACTCCACCCAAACAATACCCCACGCCCCAGAATCCCTGCCCCCCCCCCCTCTCCCTTCCCCCCAAATTTTCCTTTTTTATTTTTGAAAGATCATCTAATAAATGACCACAGCCCACATTATAAACCCCTCTCAAGCATTCTTGATTGGACCTTCTGTAAAAAACACTGAACATGTCATTTTAAAGGACTTTTCTGCTATACAATATATAATCGTCTTTGTAATAAGCACTTTTTTACTGATATTAATTAAGAAATAATTAGTGTACGTTATAGTTTGTTGTCGAATTACCCACGGCCGGAAGTTTAGATGCGTAGGGATTAAATCATGTGTGCGAAGCACGAGTGATTTTAAACCACGCGTCTAAACTTCCTGCCGTGGGTTATTCGACAGCAAACTATAACGTTTACGAATTATTTCGATTCTAACTCGGTTTTTACTAAAGCTTTATACAATATATCTTATTTTTCTTGTGTACTATGTTATTTGAAGTTCCCTCGTAAATACGCCCATAGTTTGTTGTCGAATAACCCACGGCCGGAAGTCTTCTCATTTTATATGAAATTTAGCACGTATCGTGTTAGAATTTTAAATACTCTTATGCAATAAAATTTTGTCATGCAAAATTAATGTTCACTGTCTCTGTATCTCTCTTTTCAATAAATCTTTAAAGCAGTGTGAATTATTTTACTTTAAAGAGACACCATTTTTGCGGATGCTTAATAGAACTCACCCTAGCTCCATGTCTCCCATATGTTTGTTGTTGTTTTGTCCGTTCATAACTTCAAACCGTTTACGATGTTTACTTTAAAGATATACATATCTCATTAAGAAGAGAGCAGTACTCATAAAGGCTTCTCTAGACTTAACAACTTTTGTATTATCTATGTTTGTTTGTTTTTATTTGGTCGCGTTAGCGGCCGACTAAATTTACAGACCATGTTTTGCCAATCTTTATGTGCTTAGAAGCCTTAGCTACGCTAAAAACCGTAACTCACTATGCTAGGAACGATTACCGCTGCGTGTCTGCACTGCAGACGACGAATGCTTATGAGCGTCTGCTCTACTACTCAGTGAGTGTATTTACCAGCTTGTAAGACGACATTAGCCAGTCTAGTGTTTATCATTGAAATCTATACATATTGGCTGCTTTCATGAAAAACGGGGTAAAATGCATGTCAAATAAGATTAGCCTGTGCACACTGATTAGCCTGTGCAATGCGCACAAGCTTATCAATAACGACAACAGCAAACAACTTCAGTGCCTTCAGCGCTTTGATTATACTTTGGGTTTTGCCTGGATGATGACGCAATGACTATACACAATTGAAACTTTATATGCAGAATTGTGTCACTGAAGAGAAATACGGTCCAAAAGAAAACGTAACCCTTTTGATTAATCTGTATGTTACATTTACATGTTTGTTAGCGTCAAATTCCATATTGTTATGCGTTTTTTCTTTCTTTCTTAAACTTTATAACATAAAGCTATAACCTAACTCTGGTTTTATCTCATTCTCTTTTTAGCCATTACAATTGATATTACTTGAAGATATACCCCAGTAGTTTATGACACATTCAGCATAGTACAATTGCAATTAACGTTGGCATTAAAAAAAACAAAAACAAAAACACAGGTATGATATCAATTAATTATCCAACGTATTTCATCTTGTAAAACACAGTATTTCGTGAGAGAAGATTCTGAGTATTATAATGAACGAAGAAAAGGTTTTAAGGTGAAAAGGAATTAAATACATTATACCGTTTATGTAATTTAAAACAAAGTAGACTCCACTACAAAATTATCATCTACTTCAAACATGATTTTGTGTAAATCAGTATTTACACATGCATGAAAACACTTAACGCCTAATATAGATATAAAAGTAAACAATGCCGGTGTAAATCTAGTAATAACATGCAAGTGGGTGTATTTCTATGAACAATAACTAAACAACATATTGTATAAGCTTCACAAAACTTGCACATCGAGTAATGTGCATGACCTTTATGGGGGGTTTGTCCTGACCCGAGGACAAACCAAGAGGATGCAGTTAGGGTTAATGTCTAATATACCGTTAATATATATTTTGTTAACTTTCAACTACATTTTCATTTTTAACAGTAACATCCTGTATTGGTGACGAATATCAATAGAGTACGTTCACAAAAATACATAATGTTTTTATTTATCGCTGTTTTATTTTTTATATACACTGTGTTTTCCCCGCCTTTAAAGATGTTTTAATCATTATTATTAGTGTATGTTGTTAATAATCAAATCAGATTGAAACGCCAAAAGCATCAGACACCCTTTTTGATGGTATCGTCAAGGCACTACTTGTGCATCATAAATGCGCTCATACATAATACGCCAAGATGAACAATATATTATTTATTTTAAATCAGTTCCGAGCCCTCATGACGTAGCAATTTATATCTAACTCGGATCGACGTGTGCTATGAAATTACAACAACAGAGAAACAGCCATGTATTTTGTATAAACCAAAACCTTTGAAGGATTTGCTAAATACTGCTAAATAGTTTCGTCCTGCAGTCCTTCAGACCTTTGTTCCGTCAGAGAACGTATCATACGCAGGGTTTTCAACAAACTTTATAGTGTTCCGGTTGGACTCCTCGGCTGTATTCACGTTAGCACCCATTTGGATGTTATCATCAAGACCTTGCGTCTGGTCGTTGCGTTTAAGTTGACGGGACCTATAGAGTTATTGAAAAAGGCATTACGTAAAGCAAATGAACTAAATTATATCATATACATAAACTTGTTATCGATAATATTGAATAACCAGTAAAAACATAATTACATGTAGTCGATACAAAAACAAAACGAAATCAGAATGAGAGAAAAATGTGCATATGGGCGTTTTATATAGCACAGTAAACCCATACAAATTCTGGTCATTTAAGAATGTATAATGTTTAAACCGACCGTTCTAAAGGCTCACCTGTAACATCTGTAGCTGACAACGACAATAACGATAAGTAAGACAACTCCGACGACTGCACCAATAATCGGCACATAACCTATACAAACAACGCGCTCTTTATTATAAAACGGAATAAGCTGACGAAAAATAGTACAAAATACAATAACAATTTTTGAATCCGGTAAAATGTACGTTATTACTGAAACTTGAAATAATGGATCATATCTTAAACTCGACATTTTTGTTCATGGTTTAAGACACGGCAGAAATTAAAAATACTTTTTCATCAGAACTAAAGAAAAAGAAACAACAACAACATACCATTGGAATCTTTCTTCTTTTCGGTTTGAGAATTACTTTTACCTTGCTGTATGTTCAGGGTCGTACTTTTGGGAGACAATGTGTTTGAAGAAAGATATGAAGTCGTTGGTGCCCTATGAGCAGTATGAGTGACTGGCAATGCTTTACTAGATGAGTCTAAGGGGGATATTGTTGTAGAAGACGAATATTGATTTGACGACTTCGCAACGTTTGTTGTCAAAACTTCTGCAGGAGAAGCTTTTGATGTCAACGAATTTGTAATATTTGTCGTGTTAGGATGTAAAATCGTTGTAGTTTCGATTGGGGATTCCGAGGATTGTGAGAGGGCTTGCTTTGTTGCGTTCATTAAAAGTGTGCTTAACGTAGGTGTTAGAGTGAACCGCGAGTGTGCTTGTGTTGTTTTAGACTGTGCAGCCATCGAAGATGAATTTGAGAACGGTGGCTGCGTTTCTTGTTTAACTGATGTATCAGGTTTGTTTTCGGTGGTCGAATCCGGCAATGTTGGTGTAAGAGATGATTTAAATGACTTTGTAGTTAGTGTTATATAATTGACCGGTGTAGTTGTAGTTGATGATGATTTGGTTCGAGATGGATCTAACGTGGAATTAAATGCTTCGGATGTCGTATCGTTTTGCATAGAAGTCTTCCTGGTTGTGGAGGAAGTTGTTGTCTGAATTTCTGTTAATGGTAAACGCGTTGTAGTTGTTGAAAGAAGTGGCAAGCACTTATAACTTCCATTTGTATTTTCACAAAACGTATCACTGTTGCAAGTGCCTTTTTGCAGACATTCATCAACATCTTTCTCACAACTGATTCCCGTCCAACTTTTGTGGCATTGACACTTAGCGCCTGAAATCGTCTCTATACATGTTCCATCATTATAACATGTGACGTAACTACATTGATCAACATACGTGGTGCATCTGCTTCCAGTGAAGGATTGTGTACATACACAAGAAAAAGAACCAGGTAAGTTTATACATGTTGCACCGTTTTCACAAATATTTTTATGTTCACATTCATCAACATCGACATCACATGTATTACCAGTCCAAGCGGAAGGACAATGACAACGAAACCCACCGCCCGCAAACTCGCACGTTCCACCGTTCGCACACTGCTTGCATTCTTTAATATCAACATCACACAAGTTGCCTGTCCAACCCGAAGTACATGAACAACTAAAATTACCGTTATAGTTCTGGCATGTTCCATTATTTGAACAAGGAGATGACAAGCATTCGTCTATATCTGTTTCACACACTTTCCCTGTCCACCATTTATGACAGAGACATTTAAAATCAAGATGTGACTCTTCACAGGTTCCATCATTATAACAAGTAACGGTGTTGCATTGATCAATATAGTTTGAACATGTCTTGCCAGCGAAGTACCTGCTACATTCACATGAAAATGAACCAATAGTGTTATGGCAGGTACCATTGTTTTCACAAACAACGGACTGTTCACACTCATTTACATCAAATTCACACCTATCTCCTTTCCATGCCAGTGGACAGTTACACAGAAATCCGCCATCACAATCGTTGCAAGTTCCGCCATTAGTGCATTGCGGTTGTTGGCATTCATCAATATTTACATCGCAACGTTCACCTGTCCATCCAGAGGGACAAGAGCAATTAAAACCTCCGTCATAGTTCTTACAAATAGCATTATGCAAACATGGTGATGTCAGACACTCGTTTACATCGTTTTCACATAATCTACCAGCAAATCCCGTTTCAACAAAACACTGACAGTAGAAACTTCCGTTGGTATTGAAGCAAACACCACCATTTTTGCAAGGTTCAGTGAAACATTCATTAACATCATTTTCACAACTGTAACCTATCCATTCTTTCGAACAATTACATACATAGCTTCCAAATGTGTTCATACATGTACCGTTATTATCACATATATGAAAGTCAGTTTCGCATTCATCGACGTCACGATCGCAAACGCGTCCCTTATATCCTTGAGGACATGAACAGTTCAAGAAACCATCTGCGTTCGAACAATTGCCACCATTTAGACAAGGCATGCTTGTACATTCGTCAACATCACGTGAACAATTTGATCCCTCCCAACCGGAGAAACATGTGCAGTTATATCCACCATCATAATTTTGGCAGATTCCATTGATACACACGTCTTTTCTTTCACACTCGTCGACGTCAATGCTGCAGTTAACTCCGGTCCAGTTGTTCCAGCAAATGCAGTCGTATCCGCCCTGTGTGTTATTACATACCCCATAATGCTGGCATGGATTAGGGGCACATTCGTCAATATCCTCGGAGCAGTTCTTCCCTTTCCACCCTTTTAAACAATCACATATATAACTTCCATTGGTGTTAGTGCACGTTGAGTTATTGATACACACTTTTTGGTTACATTCATCAATATCAGATTCACATTTTGCACCTGTCCAGCTACTAAGACAACTACATTGATAGCCCCCTGGTGAATTGTTGCACATTCCATTTCCATTACAAGGTGATGCAACATTACATTCATCAATATCTACATCACACTTAAATCCTGTCCAGCCACTGTAACAAGTGCATGAAAAGTTCCCGGGAATATTTGAACATTCACCATTGTTGTTGCAGGGCGTCGAAACATTACATTCATTTATATCAGTTTCGCAACCAATACCCGCCCAGCCACTATAACACTCGCACGAATAGTTACCGGGCATGTTTGAGCATTTTCCATGGTCACTACAAAGCGTAATTTCTGTACATTCATCAACATCTGTATTGCACACCATTCCAGTCCAACCAATGTAACACCTACAAGTGAAGTTTCCGGGCAAATTTAAACACACACCATGTCCATTGCAGCGTAAAGATAGATTACATTCATTCAAATCCGTGTTACACTCAAATCCCTCCCATCCTGGTTCACAATCACATGTATAACTTCCATTTGTATTTGCGCAGCTTCCGTGTGCACAAACTGTTGAATTTGAATCACATTCATCAATATCTTTTTGACAATGTTTACCCGACCACCCAGAAGGACACAAGCAACTATAATCACCATCAATGTTCATGCATGTCCCACCATTTTTACAAAGATCTTTCCTTTCGCATTCGTTCACATCTATTTCACATTTAATACCACTCCAACCTCGTCGACACATGCATTTGTAACTGCCTGCAGTGTTATAGCAATTACCATGGAGACACACATCATGATGACTACATTCGTCCATATCCTCATCACAAATTGTTCCTGCCCAACCGGTATTGCATGAACAATTAAAACCTCCTTGTTCATTCGCACATATGCCTTGTACGCTGCATGCTGAAATATTCTGGCATTCATCAACGTCTTCTGAGCAGTTGAAACCTTTCCACGCACTATTACACAAACATATGTAGCTGCCGTTAATATTAGAACATTCTCCATGCACGCAATGATTTGGGCCATTTTCACATTCGTTAATATCCGCAGTGCAATTCGGACCTTTCCACCCTGAATCACATGAGCAATTATAACCTCCGTATACGTTCGAACATTTGCCATGTTTGCATGGATTTGAATCCGCTTGGCATTCATCAATGTCTTCACTGCAGTTCTTCCCTTTCCAACCATATTGACATACGCAGCTATAGTCTCCGATCATGTTATTGCATGTACCGTGAAGACAAGGGTTTCCTTCGCAATTCGTGAACACAACATCGCAGTTTTGACCATGCCAACCGTAATTACATTCACAAATATAACTTCCATCGGTGTTTCTACATTTTCCATTCCCGCATATATTTGAATACTGGAAACACTCATCGATATCCAATCTACAGTGATCATGCGGATTCCAACCAGGTAGGCAAGCGCACTGAATTCCTTGATTCACTGTATAGCAGGTACCACTATTATAACACGGTGTGTGTGCAATGGCACAAAAATCAATTTCTTGATTACAACTTTGACCTTCAAAACCTTTATGGCAGGTACATTCAAAACTTCCTTGTGTATTATTACATGCACCATTTACACAGAATTTCGGTTTATTTGCCTCACTACACTCGTCAATATCACGACGACAACGACTCTGTGGATCCAAACCAGGGGGACATTCACACAGAATAGTGTTATTCTCAAAATGACACGTGCCTCCATTTGCACATGTGGTGTTAGAATCTACACATGGGTTACGTGTTATTTCACAATGTGTACCGGTATAAAATCGATAGCACATACATGTCGATGTATTAGTACACAGACCATGGTTACCACACACCACCCCATCAATTGAACAAGGGTCATCCTCCATCTCGCCATAACGCAACATGCTTTTACATTCATAACTTCCGAACGTGTTGAAACACGTGTCTCCATCGCACATATTTTGATTATCAGAATCATCGTTGCATTCATTAATGTCAATGCAGTCGTTTCCAGTAAAACCCGGCTTACATGTATATTTGTAGGAGCCCGGTATATTAGAACATGATATGACATTCACAAGTGGCGCGGTTTCACATTCGTTGATGTCATAAGAACACGTGGAACCGATCCAGCCATCTTGACAAGCGCAATAGAAGGATCCGATTGTATTTGTACACGTTGCACCATTTTGGCAAAGTGAATTGTTCGAGCATTCATCAGTATCCGCACATCCATGTTTCGCGGCTGAAAATCCTTGAAACAAAACAATTTGATTATTTTTTATTCATATTAGCTTGATCCATAAATAGTACGCCGACTTATAAATGATACATTAATAACATGTTAAAACACAAACAACGAACACAATAAAACCAGATTAAACTTATTACATTGAGGGTGAAGTATATTATACTCGTGAACGTTCCATACAATTATACTTTTGCAACATTTAACCAAGTTGAAACAGGTTATTTTCATGAAAGCATTAATTGTTTCATATCACGTAAATCGGCAAATTGTTTTTGTTTTGAAATTGTGTATTTTATTTTAACAAACTTATCTTTTCATTAAACCGAGTCAAAGTAAATCATAGTTTTTGCCAGGAAAATTGAGTGTAAATATGGTTGTTTTACCTGACATACAAACTGTTTTTCCGCTGCTACTACAAGTTGTATAATTTTCATTCGAATTCGACGCAACACAACTATATTCACAGTGTGTACCGTACTTTCCATGTCCACACCAACCAAGAACATCTACGCCTAGCCTTTAAGTATAAAGGACATGAAAGTATGCATTTAATACAGTTAAGGTTTATCTTTATTTGTATTATCATGTATAGTATATGCGAGTGTTCACACGCTTCGAATGAAATACCAGCATATGATAGCAGTTTCTCAATGACTTATTTGATAATATATGGAATAATATTTGAATTGAATGTCTTAATATAATATTTCTCTACAGATTTAACTATTTGAATGTTATTAGTAAAAAGTAGACGTAACGTTGTATATTGTTTGTATAACAATGTTTTTTTTAATATCTATAACAACGAATTGAACATATCACCTGACACCTGGTGTCTTGTCAGGTAAAAGTACCAGACTATTAATGTTGTCATCTCCACCTTTCATGCTTAGGTTCACCGCGATTCGGTTTAGTTGCCAATTGAATACCGGTTGATGTACATAATCAACCGTCACGTCCAAAAACTGGAATACATATGTATGCAGATATAGATTATGCTGCAAAATTAAAAACTTGTTTTACTAAATCACTGTGAATTAACAAAAACTGTCACGTGACCACAAAAGTCAACGTCAGTAGTCATTTTTTGACAACAGCCGCGCAAGGTAGGTTTTTTTTCCCAATATCTTTGCTGATCATCCTCTTACTTTTATACGACCTAGTGCAGGCAATATGGCATGCATATAGCTTTCGATCGGTATATCACGTGTTTTGTGTGTTGCTCTGGTTTTGAGAACACTTCGACACAAATCTCCATTTAAGAAGCAAACGTAAGTAGTAAAATTACAAAGAGTCAGTGTTCTCGAACATTAACGATCACAGAACTGTCTATACTTTACCGGACGAACATATATTACATATGTCTATGCATACAAAACACAAATATCTACTGGATAATAAATGTATGTTTAAAGAGTGAAAACAAAAATGGCAAACGTAAGTAGTACGTTTAGGATTGGCAAACGTCAGTAGCAAAAATATGCAAACGGCAGTAGACAAATATATGCAGGCGTTTCATTTAATAAAACACATGTGAAACAATATAATTTATGCTAATTTAGATTTAAATTAGATATAACAAGTTAAGATTGATGTCATAATGAACGATATATATAAATTCTGCAACAACAACAATGAACAAATTTTAATAAAATAATATACAGCCTTTTTGATTTGTGACTTATACTATTTAACTTGTTTGAACATTTTCTTTATAAAATTTGAGTATCATTTAAAGGGTTTCTATGATGATTTATGTGTATCGTCAAAAGTGCTAAGGTGTTTGTTGTTTCTTTCAGCTTAGCCTCAACGTTATGCTTTTGTCGACGTAAACAACATCTGCCTCACCAGCCGCTCGAAAGGGAAGCACACTCAAGTTTTTGTTTCAATACAGTTTAAGGTTCTAGTATACAATTTGTTTACTCACATGTAGCCATACATTTCACACATGTGTGCGCATTTGTTGATTGACATCTACTTAGAAGATAACTGCAACGATAACTCTGCCTTTTGTCGTTTTATCAAAAGCAACTATAAATAAAAGTATATAATCAATTAAAAATACTTCATTTTATAAGCTCGGCTGTTTATGGAGAAAACCCGAGATTTTGTCACAGCCAGCTCGTCGTCCACCGTCCGCCTTGCTAAAACCTTAACATTGGTTCTAAAATCAAAGTGCTCCCACCTACAACTTTGAAACTTCATATGTAGCCGCACCTTGATAAGTTCTACACGCCACACCCATTTTTGGGTCACTAGGTCGAAGGTCAACTGACAAGCTTTTATTTATTTAAAACTGCACACACAGCCGAGCGTTGGCACCGTTATGCGGTGCTCTTGTTAACATGTGGAAACTTTATTGAATTGCTGAATTAAAAAAACAACAACATGGAAATTGTAAATTAAAAGTCTATTGAGATATCAATGTATATAATTAGTATATTTTAATGAAATTCACTGAAAGCTGTCGCATAAATGAATTTATGATAAAGACTATTTAATTTCGTTCAAAAATAGGCTTTTAAAGGATGTGAGCAGAAGCAATCCATCAACACCATACTAGATTATACATATAGTTATTTGCATACTATCTACTTATATTAAATATGTTTGAAACACATATATACCCCGGTATATATTTTACATTTCAGAATGACACTAAAGAAAAGTTCGTTGTCGTTTCGGAAACACAGGAAATGTCGATCTGCTAAGCCGATTCAATGCGTACTTGTACAACAGTGTACAGTACCATCGCCAGGAAGATTATCAGTCTTCAAATGCAAAGGAAAGCTAACCCCTTGCAAATCGCCTGCTTCTCAAGCTTTTCGCTCACCATTGTATAAAGCAATACGGCTGTCCAATAGAAATTTATTTCCGTGTGAAGCATTAAACGATGAAGATATTAATTGGTACAAACACATTGAAGATCATATTGCGCATGTAAAGGACGTTGAAACGAGTGATCCGCAAAAAAATGATATTGCCTCAAGTTTCTATAAGGATAACATTTTTTTAGATTGTTATTCCCGTTATCATAAAAAATACTATGTTTTGTTATTTATTACATTTATAAACAAGTCAAGTTTTTTTAGATTTCTTTAAGAGCGCCTTTTAGCATATGCATTTTACTACAATATTTCCGTGAACTGTTGGGAACTATTTCCGAAACATAAAGCTCTTTTTAAAGATTGTCTTCTTTGTCTAGATAGAAAACAAGTGTCGTGGTAGAATTGCAAACACAGATATATGTTTCGGTGTAAATGTGCAGGAACATGCATTATCATTTAATTAACCTTTTATGAATATTCTATCTGATTTACGAAATATTCTCACTGTGTCGACTGTGTAGCTTCTTTATTTGGAAAGTAAATAAAACAACTAAAATTTCTCCCGTTTACTTATTTCCTTTTTTGAACAAATAATTTTTACTCACACACACGCACACGCGCACACACACTACTTGAGTGCAGCTCTCCGAATAAACCGTATTGAAAAAACTCAAGGTAACATAAAATTTGAAAGCAAAAGACTTTATTAATTCTGAACATTATACAAATTAACAGTCAATAAATATATTTTAACATGGAAACACGCATGTTATTAGTTGAATATCACAACATAATTTTGAAATAAAATGTAGAAACAAATCACAGATATTCAGAATGAAAAAATCACCAATAAGACATACATATTGCAACAACATTTCACAAATAAAAAAACACAAACAACTTAACTTCGCTATCGAGTTATTACTTTATTGTTCAACCCGCAAAAATAATTGAACTGTTATATAACCAAGCACAATTCACGTATTTGACAAAGTATCTCAAGTAAATCTATCGCCTTTGAAGTTTAGAGGTATAGGATTGGAGGAATAATTGCGTTGCATCAAAATACAAAGGTACAATGCGTCCGAACATCATGTAAATTTAAACAAATGAATGATCTTCCAAAGCGTTTGAAAAAGTGACACAGGAAACTTTGCATGAATGCATTGAGATATTGGGGTTAATACATATATTCGTAATAATGTAAAGTTCTATTATCACCAAACAATTACTGTTAATGCCATCAACATGTTATATCAAAAATCAAATTGAGATAAAGAAAAAAATCAAACAAACAAATTCAAAGAATTGACAACCCTATCGGATATTATTTATCATTAAGGAGGGGGGGGGGGACAAACCTGGAGTTATCAAGTTTAACTGGACAGAAACTAGCATTTATCACCGCAGTATCATGATTCACTTGAGCGTAAGGTTCATTGAGTCATTGTCGACCTGAAATGGCCCAAAAGTCAGCCGGGGGTGACTAGAAGCCGATTTATGTCACCCTGGGGTAACGGTGACTTCAAGTCGATTCATGTCACCCTGGGGTGACTTCAAGCCGACGCTAGTCGACTCCGGGTGACTAGAATCGGCTTGAAGTCACCCGAGGGTAACAAGAATCGGCTTCTAGTCACCCCGGGTGACGTTTGGGCCATTTCAGGTCGCCAATAACCCAATGAGCTATAGTAAGTTTCATGAAATGTAATACACAAGTTCTAAAACATCTCTAGGCAGAAAACTGTGACAGAAGGACGGACGGACAACGCTAAAATAGTGTCGTTCCGCATTTGGAGGGAAAAACGATATCTCCGCTTTCGGACGGAAAACAAAACTAAACAATGTGAGATCATATTAACTGTAAAATGTACTTCCGGTAACAATGAATAATAAACATTGACAAGAAAACAGAACTAAGTAACAAAATTAGCGTGCAGCATAATTATTATCTTAATAATATGCACATTTAATTGGCATGTTTTTTTGCCTTGTGTTTTGGCAGACTGCATCTGTGTCTGTAAGACTTCCCACATTTGTCACATGTTTGCATTTTTAAATCACTATATATGAATGTGCATGTGCGCCTGTAAGTCCACCCTTTCTTTCAATTCAGCCCCACACACATCACGCCTGAATCTTACGGATGAGTCTTCTCTTCTTCGGTGTTTCGTCAGATCTGTCTTTGTGGCAAAAGCTCATAACAGGTTGGACAAACATGCTGTCTCGTGTCCCCATGAACACTGCACCTTAAAATAAGTTCAAAAAGACACTATAACACTCGTTCTAATTTGAAAGGAGCATGTACATTTTTATTCGCCAAAAGATATGCATTTCCGACTAAATTTGAATCGTGTAAACTCCAAGCCACAAATAGCTTAACATTTGTTTTTTTTTAAATGCTTTAATTTTATTTGCATTAATACGTTTGACAAAAGATAAAACAAACCGATAACATTTCTAAAGAATTTAAACATAAAGCGGGGTTCAAGCTCACGACGTCGGGTTCAAATGAAGAAATATTAAATAACCGATTTCTACGCAACTGTTAATGTTATACAGAATATTAAACAGTATAGAGTAACAACCAGAATAATAGAGTTTACAATTTCCTCTTAAAATGCCTCGACACTTTCAGAAAAAAAAATCTCATTATAAACATTAATTATTATATAATCGTATATTCTTCATTTCAGAGTTGTTGGGGCCCTATAGTGACACTGTCCATTTAATTAAAGGAATTTTAAACGATTTAGTGTGAATATGAATATGTCCGGAAGCTTATTAAAAAGTGCCGGTTAATGCTTCTTGCTATTTACTAAACAAATACTTACATGTGTCTGGTGAGGTCCTTTTTCGTACTAAATTGCTTCTCACAGCAAGAATACTTTGACAAGCCGCGGTTCCTGTCCTCGTGCCGTTTTAGCCCCCACGTGGTTTTGAGGGCGTCTCCGAAAAAACGACACACATGTGACATATCTGTAAACAGGTTTAATATACCGAATAAACACTATGCATTGTGTTCGGAAACTAAACACAGCTCATGTATAATGTAAACAAATAATTCGAAGATATAAACTTTGGATAGTTTTCAAAAATGTAATGTTTGCGGGATAATTATTTATTATTACAATTAGCAATTCAAAATGAATAAGATTTTAAATTTTAAAATAGTCATAGTAAAATGTAATGTAACCATTTAAAGGGATCTTTTCACAGTTTGGTAAATTGACAAAATTGAAAAAAGTTGTTTTAGATTCGCAAATTTTCGTTATAGTTATGATATTTGTGAGGAAACAGTATTACTGAACATTTACCATAGTCCAATATAACCATTATATGTATCTTTTGACGATTTGAAAACCTAAAAATTATAAAGCGTTGCAACGCGAAACGATTGAATAATTTGGAGAGTTCTGTTGTTGTCGTTTAAATTTACGAAACTACGAAGATTGCTTATATAATGTATAAAATACTTACACTGTGTATACCCGGCGGAATAGCCGAGAGGGCTAATGCGTTTTTACTTCAGACTAACTCCAGGACTCCGGGGGTTACTGGTTCGAGCCCTGGTACCGGCTACTTTTTTTCCTTTTTTAAATTTTATTCTTGATTTTTTACTGGAGCTTTTAAGATCGATTGTTTACATTAATCAATATAAAGCATTTTATGACAAACTTCAAAATATGCCAAAATCTGTGAAAAGGCCCCTTTAACGGCATATCTTTATAACTTATAACAGCGGGGAACTCTTGGGGAAATTTACATGTACAACACGCACACGCTTTTCGTTCTCGCACCATATCATTTGCCATATTCGGTCATGAACGTCGAATTTCTAAGGAACTTTTTCACTTTTCGTACGTATTAATTTATACAGCACAGTTGCAGTGCTAACGTTTGCGTGGTTATAAATACTATCAAGCTTCTAAATCTATTTTTTAACATTAATATAATACTTGCTAAAGTAAATGTCATTATATAAGTAAACATAGTAGTGGTAGTCCCTAAAAGGTCGAAGGAAAACCCTTCATATATTAGTCTAATACCGTTTGCATATTTTTGCTACTGACGTTTGCCTTTCCTAAACGTACTACTGACGTTTGCCATATTTGTTTTCACTCTTTAAACATGTATTTATTATCCGGTAGATATTTTTGTTTGTTTATGCATACACATATGTAATATATGTTCGTCCGGTAAAGCATAGACAGTTCTGTGATCGTTAATTTTCGAGAACACTGACTTTTTGTAATTTTACTACTGACGTTTGCTTCTTAAATGGAAATCTGTTTCGATGTGTTCTCGAAAACCAGAGCAACACACAAAACGCGTGATATACCGATCGAAAGCTATATGCATGCCATATTGCCTGCACTAGGTCGTATGAAAGTCATAGGATGATCAGCAAAGATATTAGAAAAAAAAACTACCTTGCGCGGCTGTTTGTTGTCAAAAATGACTACTGAGGTTGACTTTTGTGGTCACGTGACAGTTTTTGTTCATTCACAGTGTAAATAAAAATAAGAACTATTTGACACTTTGTTTCAATTATCCAGTGCCACTGATAGTATGCATAACTTTCAGATGTATAGATATAGATATTGATATTGATACAATTAAACAAACATAATTATCAGCATGTTAACTTAAGCATCGCTATAATATTGTTCGTTTTAATCAACCGGAAAGTTTGCCCTTTTAGAACAACATGACATATTTTAACTTGCGTCGTTCGGATTTACGATCTTGTTGAAGAATATCTATGTATGTTTTTAAATCTCCCACAACACGTATATACCTATATGTACAAAAACTTACGATGGGTATTTCGATTACGCTAATGGCAAAAATGGACCGTGATATCTCTTGTATCGAATTTCTGCGTGGCAGTAGTTGACTGTTCTCTAAAGACAATTGAATGGGGGTCTCCAGGCTAGAACAGTGTCTGTAGAAATATTTATTAGCCAATGAGGATATATAGTAAGGTCAATATTTCATATTAAATCAAATTTAATGTGTCTTTAATTGTGTGAAAAACTTGATTTATGTTTGCTTTCTTGAATTTCAATTGTGTAAATTAAAGATCAACAAGCTATGTTTTGTAAAACACCCCCCCCCCCCGACATTTTACTATTTGTTCAATACCCCACATATGGACATTAACAAAGGATTAAATAAATATATGGCTTATGATTTGTAAACACCAAGTCTATCATCAGCAAGCAAACTCGTTGAATTGATATCCCCCGCTAAATAAACTTTGTTTATGGATCGGTGCAAATCCTTGATATACAGTACAATCGTTAAGTGTATGGTAATAATTAATAGGTAATAACAGTTTAATACCTTTAGGGTGATTGTTTTTATGAATTTTTATTCTCCTCATTGATATCTACACACCCGTAAAGTTTCATGTTGAAATCGTGTATGGTAACTGGGATATAGTCTTGAGAAGTGACATCATACAAAAACACAAAAACAACAAAGGGCAATAACTCTTAGTTAAGAAATTGCAGTGTTATGGTTCGTGTGCATAGCAGTTCTTCCAATTGATTTGTACACCCCCATGAAGTTTCATGTTGAAATGTTATATCATATCTGAGATATAGGCCTAAAAAGTTCCATCATAAAAAAACAACAACGGGCAATAAAGTGGATGGTTATGGTTCTTAAGCATGGAACTTCTCCTCTTTTATAGCAATACACCTATGCAGTGTCATGTTGAAATCTTGCATGGTATTTGAAATACAGCCCTAAAAAAATTCATCATACAAAACAAAAACACACAAAGGGCAATATCTCTTATGAAAGAAAGTGTAGGTATATGGTTCTTGCACATGGCATTTCTCCTAATTGATAAATAAATAAATAAATATATATATATATATATATAAATATATATATATATATATATATATATATATATACATATATATATATATATATATATATATATATATATATATATATATATATATATATATATATATATATATATATATATATAAATATATATATATATATATAAATATATATATATATATATATATATATATATATATACACGTTTCATGTAGATATTTTATATAATTTCCGAGATATAGCCCTAAAATGTCTTGTGACAGACGGACGGACAGTCGGATCGAAAAATTGACGGACTGACAGACTGACTGACTGACGGACAGACGGATAGGCGAACGGACGGACAAAGCCAATTCTATATCCCTCCGCATGTGGCGGGAGATAATAAATGCATTACGGATTTACAGCTGCCAGTACCTTAATCTGTCCAAAACTCGGATAATTGAGTAGTGTCCTAATGGTGGCAAGATCACCTACTAAAGTGTGCTTTAGGGATGTTTTTGCACGTGTTTACGGTACATTAAATAATAACTGGAACTAACTATTGTTCCCTTGCATTGTTCTTGCTATTAGCCCTTGTGAACCTGATCTTTGACATGTTGACCACACAATCCATAGGCTACTAACATTCCTCCAAAATAATAATTATATCAATGTGTACGTCAAATTTTTATGTACCGGTAGATATTGTTCGGAAACAAATGGTCTACTGGCCGATTTATCTAGCTAGCAACCGACTTTAAACCGACAGGTACTCAGCAATATATCCCTCTCTTTTGAAGGGTGAGGGGCATAATATTTACACCCAATTGTGATAGAATAGAAACAATCGAATGCCATTTTAAATAGTAATACTTCATGATTACTAACACAGGTTTACATATTTAACTTATAAAACGAACATTGAGCATGTTTTATGAAGAACACATAATTGAATGGCATGAATTAATAATGCGTTTTCTAACACTGACACATGTGATGTTTCATTTTAGGGAATTGACTCATAACACACAAAGTATGCCACAAATTGTAGAAATGTGTTCAGTAGTTGATATAAGTCGTGCGAATTCAAACGCCGGATTTGCCTTTTACTTCAGCAAATGTAATAATACAATTTGTATACAATATGTAACATAGGATCTTAAACGATGTTTAACGCTATCTGATTTTGGTATGGTCCTACCCAATGCCAGAGCAGAAATTTATTCTGATGTCCACGCTGCAGTTGCCACAGCGTATATCTTCCATTGTGACTACACTGAATAGAACAGTCGTCGTTTTTTGCTGAAAAAATGCGTTTTGTACTGAATATATTAAGAACAATTAACTTTTGTTTTTGAACTTGACATTTTATAGTTTAAAAAAATGTATATTAAACTATTAATATATAATTGGTTGCTGATTTCACTGATGTATACACTGAACGAGATTTATAAAGCACATGAATGTGTTTCGTCTCCATATTTATTATAAAATGAAAGTGCTCTGGTTTCTATATGTAGAATAATATCAGCTCAATACCGAAAACACGAAAACATTTGTTGTTTGATTTCATCAATATTTTCCATTAAAAGCTACATTAACAACTTAAGCAAAAAAGCTGTTTGAGAACTATAATAAAAACACTTATAATTTAATTTCTCCATTTGGTGTGTTAATATGCTGTGTCCTGCACCACGAATAGATGTATTCCTGTATTGAACATTTACTTTACACAATTTATATTTCTTATGTTTATAGTGTAATGGTAAATAGAGGTGCGGGAATAAGTTCGTCAAGGAAAAGTAGTTTACCAAGACTCCCAAAGGAGACAAATTCAATACAGGGCTGGAGACGGACACGTCCTTGTCAGGCGCATGATAGCGGTGTTGTAGCAACCAGGATACAACCTTCAGGGGACTGACTTGCCTGTGACTACAGTTGGCACCAAGTCGAACCGCTATATGGTACGTCCCATAATCAAGGCTTGAAACCAAAACGAGAAATTATTATATCATTAATAATAATGGCGGGCTTTTTCTTATTCATGGCAAAGTCACTATCATACGGACACAGTCCATATGCGTGTTTGGATATTCAATTATTAAATAATTTAGTTTATAAATCGACATATGCGAGGGATATATCGCTGACACTTCCATTAAGTAAACACTTAAGCGTTTGCTTTCTTATTGATGTCTTCAAGTCATAATCGCATGAATAAACTGGGTCTTCACTTAAACAGTTATTATGTTGTGTATGTCTTTGTCCAATTGTGATGAAAAACTTGACACTAAATAGAAACTTCAGACTGATTTATAAGCAGTTTTGGCCAATAGCCTTACACTACAAATAAAATATGTCATGTACATATGCATGCTGATAAACGATAAACAACAACCGCACGTAACCAAAAACATGTGTTAATCATAATTCAAGAAAGAAACCCACATCATTTGAAGATGAAGGTTATCTGGTTGATTGTAAAGTCCATAACACTGCCAGTGATGTTTTTAAGCAACATGTAAAGGTATTGTTATTATATTTAGTATCATTTGTAAACCTAAAAGCGGAGAGAGTGTCAAATGTGTAGACATGTACTTACGATGGTTGGAATGAGAAGTCTTGTATATCCAATCTCATGTCTGTTGAGTTCTGACAAACCGTTTTGGCAAAGAAGTCATACAATATAATCGTGTACGCTCTAATATTGTGGTTTTGTGTGCCGTTGTTTATCATTGAAAGAGCAATTTCTGAAACATTTAAAGTATTGCCTTTTTATTTAAAGTAACTGGACAATAGAATAAGGTTTGATTTGTTGAAAATATAAACGATTGAGTTTTGTTTAACATGTGACGAACATCCGATCTCAGATGGCCGCATGTTTCAAGCTTACATTTGTAAGTGACGTTGCCAAATATACGTATAGCATATAACAAGCTCAATGAAAAAACACAAAACAACAACAACAATGAACAATGCTTAATCAACGAAAACTTGAATACAAATTACAATGACGTAATTGATCTAAGACGCTTTCTCCATGTATGTATATTTACTAAACCACTTGTCTTGATATTGTCTGATTCAAAGTAACTCACCATTATTGCTGAATTTATTAACGACCTTGTCATGATGTGGACATGTTTTATATCCATTACATTGGAAGTTACAGTTTGGTCCGTAATAGCCCTCCATACACCAAACTCTTACCCCTATGGTCAAACTGGAAGTGAACACACTAGTTTTTTGTTTTTGACTGATCGATATAAGCTATTAATACAGTTATAATCATAAGATTTATAGCAAAAATGAAACCCCAGAAATATTTTCAGACGAGAAAGTATTATTAATATGTGTTTATCACAATTGACGGATCGCATATGCAATACAGAGCAACATCGCATAAGTGTAAATAAATAGTAATAACACAACATGGCCATTCAAATTGAAAAATAATACAATATTTTGATTTAAATGCATTAACTGAATTATATTATATTAACCAGTGCACCATAATGACAACTTCTTAAGGCATGATAAAAAATAGCAAATATAATACTCAGCTATAGAATTATAAATACGTTTTTTTAATTGCGTGCTTTTTTCATTTATACTTTGGCTCTACTTTATTTACACTTTACATTAACATAAAACATGAGCAACACACACACGTGGCTTACCTGACCAGGGTCTTTTCGTCTATCATTGTATCGAATATATTTTGTTTGGACAATGTGTATGTTTGTGCGATGTCTGCATTGAATTTTGTAGTAAAGTGGGATATTACGTCATACGTGTTCTTGAGGTTTATATTTCGAACTTCTATGATAATTGTCATATTGTCCTAAAAAAAAAGAAAAACAATGAAACATTTTAATCTTCTATTACAAATCATGATTATGAAAATACACTTTAGAGAAAATGCCACAACTGTCACATTAAAAAATAAACACTACTTTGTATAAAGCATTATTAATTTTATGAAATTGACAAGTTATGACTACCTCTGTCCTGATCGCCCATTGTCCTTGAACGGCCAATGTTCTGTTATATGAAGCTGCAAAGGTGTTTGTCAACAGAGGGACCGTGGATATTTGAGGACCAATGCAACTTCCGTCGTCGGTTCTATAACGGTAAGGACAACAATTGTACCTTGTGACGAAATCGTATTTTATATATTTTGCGAAAGACGCCGATTGCTAAAACCGAAGTAAAATATACAAATAAGCTCTCATAATTGTTTGTATGATTTTTAAAAGTTAATTAAATAATAAACTTAGATGCGATACTTTTTACCAGTGTGTTCATAACAATTATCTGGGAATTTATATCACTTATCAGCGTTTTCATAACAATTGTTAATTTTAGCGTAACACTCGCACTTAAAAACAAACACGAAATTGAAGATAAGAGTAATCTTTAATGTGTGTACGTGTAATCTTAACAATTGTTTTAACTGCGGTAGATTGAACGATGGGGCAATATGCCAAAGCAGTTTAAACAATGTTTTTAATATTGTAATTGAAAGTAAACAAATTAAGATATATCGATTGACAATATCTTTGTTTAAGGCGTGCTGAATGTTTAAGCCATCCAAAGTTTACTGTCGTAATAATTCACATGAATTTGTTCGAGTCCGCACGAGTGGAATAAAAACGATGATGATATAATAGTGAACATTGTGCATACACTACAGTTAAAATTAAAGAAACCTTTGACGATATCCATTTTTTCACTTTGCACTCCTGCGGATGGGGGCAGTAATAACACTATTTATAACACTATTATAATATGACCAGTATTCAATAATTTACGATAAAAATAAGTATACGGTTGAAATGTTTGGAGAGTTTCTTTTGTTGTCGTTACGATTTGGTACAACACGTAGATCGATGCCATATGATGTACAAAGTGTCATACACATCTTACTTAAAATCTGTCTTTTTTAAAGAATATAGTGAAAGCATCGTAATTTTTAGTATTATTAATTACAATCAGTTAACTCCGAAAGCTTAAGAGCCCTAATGTATTTTTATTTAGGTCTGTTCTTAGTATAACTATGGGCTATATTTGTAACATTTATGTAATGGAAAATAATACAAACTCATGCATGTTATTAAAAGTGAAATAAATGGAAAATTCATATTAGTAATAACCCTGTCCAGCAAAACACAAAGGCGGTCAGACAATGCGTCGTGCAGGTTAACTGAGGTGCAGTCGATCTCATATCGCAGCATTTCCGGGCACCATTTGTATCATTTCCCCTAAAGGAGATGCCACGCGGGTTGTCGTACTGTAAAACCTCCAATTCGAAGTTTACACGACCAGCAATGCCCTTTGAAACATAGAGATTTGTAAATAGAAGGTGTTTTGCTGTCGGCATAGTTTATTTACCGTTCACATTTGTTTTATATTTTTAAAGTGGCATAATTAGGGAAGTTATTTAATTAGATAGTGTACAATAACACATTTACTTATTCCAGTTGTAAGCAGACGAATGATGAACAGAACCGCTTATTTTGACTCGATTCGTATACTGACAACAGATCGTTTCATGGTTTTGCTTCACAAAAACTTCTTTAAAGTTTATGGATTATTGCTTTGCTGAAATCGCTTGTAATAAAAATACTCTTTGGTTAGATGTATCACGTAGTCTATTGTGTAAAATACATTAGTTTATATCATTTCATTTAAATGCATAGAAAGGCAATTATTCATACACGCATCTTTATGTTAAAGCAAATTAAATGTTTATTTGCTTTTTGTAGCAGAATAGGCATATAACATTTTATAGGGTAACGTTATATAGCTTTGAAGTGGTAACGCAACATAGCTGAAATATGAAACAAAAACTTTTTAAAAATAAAAAAAATCTTATTGCTATACATTCAATAAAGAAAGTCAAAAGGCAAAATGTAACTAAACGTTTTATAAAACCCATATCTACTACTGCTGCAAATAGACTAAATAAAATCAATTGACGAACATGATAAATATACAGAACAGTACCTTTGTAGAATTGAATGAAAGTATTAAAATCACGAACATTGATTTCCACATCTTTTCGTTCTGTTTGTGAGTAAACCAATGATTTTATCTTTTAACACAATTAAAGAGCGATGTTATAACTATAAATACCTTTTGAAAGATGTCATACACTGTTTTGAATTCGATATCTTATCGACGGCATTTCCTGTGTTGTTAATTATTTTAGATTACAAAGTTGGTGACACTGATTAGCTACAATATAAAACTCGTCAACACCTGCTATGGGACAGCTGATAGCCGCAAACATTTCATTAATGAAGGGACGAGATAGTTATCCCAAATATAGCTAAATCATATCAAATCAAATGCGTACTCTTATAATTAAAGGGGCCTTTTCAAGTTTTGGTAAATTGACAAAATTAAAAAAAGTTGTTTCAGATTCGCAAATTTTCGTTTTAGTCATAATATTTGTGAGGAAATAGTAATACTGAACATTTACCATGTTCTAAAATAGCCATTATATGCATCTTTTGACGATTTAAAAACCTGAAAATTATAAGCGTTACAATGCGGAACGTTTGAATAATTTGGAGAGTTCTGTTGTTGTCGTTATATTTTGTGAAACTACGAGGATTGCTTATATAAAGTATAAAATACACACTTCATTGTATGAGCACGGATGGCCGTGTGGTCTAAGTCGGTAGACTTTTACTCCAGGACTCCAGGGGTCAGTGGTTCGAGCCCTTTTTGTAAATCGTATTCTTGATTTTTTTCTGGAGCTTTTTAGATCAAATGTTTACATTCATCAATATAAAGCATTTAAAGACAAACTTCAATACATGCCAAAATCTGTGAAAAGGCCCTTTTAAGTGGCCGTCTCGAAGCGATCGCTTAAACGTTTAGAGGGATAGGTTTAAATCTTGTTATTAAACAAAACAATCGGTTATATTTATTATAGCTATTTAACTATCAAGTTAACTCTGTGGTTACAATTGAGGTTCATTGTTGAAAATAGATAGCGATATCTGAAATATGTCGAGTACCGGGGTATTCAGCTTTTAGATAGTCTTGACCAAATGTTAAGTTCAGCCACAAAATTAAGAACTGGGTCAGAGTTAAAAAAAAAACACCACTTAAAAAAGCCAATTATAACAAATATTATGCTGCGCTATGCTATAAGTCCGTGATCCGAATTTTACCGTCCGAAATTAAGGTATTCGAACAACTAACTTATATGAGACATCTAAATAGCTGGAAAGCGTATTGAGACCCTTAAACATGTCTTAAATGAATGTTTTGTAATGTATTAACCAGGATTTTTTTTAATTTAGATATTATGTCAATATTAGTTTAATAAATTTGAAATAATAATGTTGTTTTTTTTCAAATCTGTGACGCGGCAGCTATAACAAATATTATTGGTGATATTTATGAATTCTCGCGATTATGCTCATATTCAATGTATGGGTTTATTGTTAGCATGGGAACAAGACAATTGAGCCAATTTTTTTTAATCAACAAACCGGATCAATTGTATTGATCTGCCATTGGAGCGCAATGATAGGGCAATATGTTCATGCAAAGCCTATGCTACGTATAAGTTTAAAAATTTGGATCATTATAATCCAAGAAGCCAAACGGAAATAAATTATTAATCGGATGGATATTTAAACCCTCTAAAATAACTGTTGTTGAATGACCTAAGCGCATTAGATCCCTATAGGAAGACCGCATGTAAATAAGTTTCTGAGAATGCGATAGGAAAGGTAAACTGTAAGTAGTTCTTGTGGCTGATACAGACACGCATAACGTATCAAGTACTCCCTGAAACGTAACAGAAACTCAACATCCTGAAAACAAACGCATGTCCACCCAATACGGATGATACAAGTAATGGTTCATTCTAATCTGACCATTCCTGTTGGTGACTAAATATGGACAGGAATTAGTATTCAAAGGACAATGACTCCAAGAAAAGAAACATTGGCGCGGAACGAACTGTCAAAAACGTGCGTGTCAACATCATCTACGGTCACACATGAATAAATAATGTTGCTATAACATCGGCTGACCCATTGGTACCATTTACTAGGAATCAATTAAAACCATTATGAAAGTAATTTATTGAAATCTGATAAAGGTCTCATTAGCAAATAAACTAGTTACTGAGAATTAAGCGGCAAGTTATGGAAGCGTATATGGTACACCCTGATGCTGTGATAATGTCAACATTCTATGACGGCATGATATGAAAAAGGTGTCATTGCGTAAAAAATAACTCATCGTGTTGACTAAAACTATAATGGCAAGTCATTTTCACGAGAGCATGACGCCAAAATTATGTTGACTTGTCTACTTAGGATAACATTTCAAGACTAAAAGAACCCGCATGTTGGCATAACAGCCTAAATCTCTGACGATAATTTATCCTTTAGCCGTCCTATAAATTTAACTATTTCTGTGTTGTTTACTGAATGACGACATATATCTTGAGGACTTGCAAGCTACGTAATGTTGACATGTCGATATAACTGAAGAAGGGATTGCTTTTTGTATTATTTTCTGCGTCCCGATGACAGTTTTTATATAATATCTAGACGAGTCGATACAATTTAAGTGGACAAAATGCGTTTTTTTAATGTTTGAATAATATCTGCGTGGATCACTGGATGTCGACATGACTCACAAAGACATGGATATAACATACGCATACGTCGATAAATATATGACGATATACATCGACAACATTATATGGGTGAGATTAGCATTTTTTTTCGGGAAAAGCCGGAAACATTTACGTCAAGATTTTAACTTAATGTCATCATGGCGATTAAAATTAAGTGGGAAAACCTACAAAACTATGACGACATACCATGTTATTTCACAGTAAGTCGATATAAACTAATCCGGCATGACCATATTATTGGATTCTACCATATACGCTTTGATAGGAAATTACTATAATAGGTTCATGTTTGTGAATGATGATGTGTCTTTATTATGCTAACACCGCCTTAGATCACCTCTTGTACGGAAACGTATATGGTACTCCCCGATAACTATGGAACTCGACAAATACAGGATTTCAACAAGAAGTACAATGTATACCACTGTCCGCACAGTTTCGCTATTTTCATAAGAGTGATTAATGATTCGGTTTACCCACATGCACATAATCAATTTCATATTTCCAAACATTATTGAACTAAATCTCCGTGATTTCAGTTACATTGGCCTTGACAGACTTCAACAAAATCAGTAGATAATAACAATGCACAACACAAAATTATAATTATGCATTTTGGTATCTATACGCAAGTTTCAGGTATTATCCTAATTGTTTAGGCACTATGTGTCTGGTGAAGAACATTAATGGGAAATATGAACGACAAATGTATGAAGTTGAATTTCTGACCCAATTTTGTGTAGCTGTTTTTGTGTGTTCGTGTTTAGGAATTTGTATTACTTTTCTCGTTCTAGCTCTTGTTTGTTTTATTGTTTATGTAAAAGTTTGTATCGATTATTTGTGTCATGTGTTAACTATATTTTATTGGTATAGAGTTGTTGATAAAGTCGCTTTTTATGTACAATATGATAATTAAAGCTTCAAATACCATTCTTGCTTCTTAAATATAATTTAAGTCTTAAACGCTCGACTTTAGATTCGAGACCATTACTCAAATTATTACACGAATATGCTGTAGACATTTATTTCGTACACATGTTAATGCATATAAACATACCAGAAGAATACAATCTCGTACAGCTTAATTTATACAATTGAAATATTGTATTAACATCATTAAAGCTGTACAAGAAGATAAAAAAATCGTGATTACACTGAACAATTTCGTGAAATTGTGAATAATCATATGATAGGAATATCGAGAAGAAATTTAAAGGACCGTCATCCAAGCTTGCAGCAAATAATATGCGACTCGATCGCTGTAAACTCAGCGTATGCTGAAGATTATGATAAAGTCTTCAATTAGTTTTTAACAAGGCGGTATAAATGATAAATTGAAGTATGTTGATGCTCAAAAGTATTGAACGCAAACGTTCTCATCGTGAATGGTGGTTTTTAACCCCTAACGGCTTGTTTCAGATTGTCTAGCAGCCTGCTAACAGTCATTGACAAAATATTGGTAATCTTGGTACTGTTTATAAATGCAATGCAAATGTGCAATTTATTTGCCGCAAACAAGCCTTTACATTTGATTTTTTTATAATTTAATTAAATGGAAACGGATATTATACAAGTGCATTCAAAATCAGAACACAATGTTGAACGCCTATTGTTTGAGCACTCAACTTTATTATGAAAAAATCATGTCCAAAAAACATGGAATCTGTTTGGTGATCTTAAACTGAAACTTAAATAACTGTGCATGTATACAATTGTAAAAAGGCCTTATTCGTAATTTCAGGAATGTTTACAAAAAAGAACCCAGCATGGTTGACTGATACATAATTATTGTTTTACAAATAAATACTTTTTTAGGGTTGATAAGAAACGATGCCTCAATCAAAAGGTTATTGGAAATCAATTAACACTTGCTTTTCGTCACCATAAACAACATGCAAAAAAATGTTTGGATCAAAGTTACTTGAAATCATTTTGTACAAGTACATTGTTTAACTGTTTATCACAATGAATAGGGGTTAGAGGCCTCATGCGATATTTGTTTTTTTTTTTATAAAATGCGCTCTCTATAAAATAAACTCACTTTATGGCAGCGTATATAAACCTATTGTTTTGAGAAAAACAATATGAAAGTGTTTGAAATAATAATGCAACGAACAGTAATTCGTATAATGGTACCATAAAATGCAAAATATCCGTTTCTGCTTGGTTCATCTTTCAGGCAGGTAATTACATGTTTCGTTCTTGTTATGGTCATCGTTGGTGAATCATTTTCCTGGGTAATTTTTCATTTGATACATAACAAAAGCCACATTTTTATATGAATATTTGCCGTTCGTATGACAGCTTTTTGAGGTCTTAATTTGATTCGATCTTTAAAATACTTATTTTAGGCCCTAAGAAAAACATTGTCCTAATGGTAAAGTAGCAATTGTAAAAAATACTTCATAAATGCAACATCAATTGTTTAATAATCAATGTCCAGAATATTAAATCAATTGCTTACTTATAATTTCAAACTTTAACTCCCTTTAATCTCACCCCTTAACAAGTAGATAATGACGAGCTATAAAACGTTTGGATAGTTATCTAATTTGTATGGCAATTGTTATTAAATTATATTTACACTTTACATCTTTTTTAACATCTTTCGATAAAGTGAATGATAACAAATTTTAGCGAAATGTGTGTATTGTAAAGGGTAAATTAAGAAGCCGAGTAACGCGCATGCGGCGCAGCGTCTGAACCTTTCTTTCTTATATAGCATTTGAAATGAATGTAAATGCTTTAAAATGAAACCACAGGGGAAATCTGCTTAGCGTAAAAACATCTATTTACATTGTAGCTGCCAATGTTGACGTCATTTGTTACAAATTCAAGGTAGCACGTTCACAGAAAAGGTAGTTTACAAATCTACATATAGTTATGTCAGTCATTAATTTATGTCAAGAAGACTCGGAAAGCCAACACAAGCATTTACTATTCTGAAAACAAGATGGTCGACGTTGCGTAGTTGATATGGTGTCCGCCTAGCGACTGGCAGGTCACGGGTTTGATCCCTCCTTTCTATACGTTCTTTAGACCTTTCTCATAGACACCAAGTACTTGTTTCAGGCCCAGAAAACAGACTCGGGAGCGTTTCAAATAAGCTTCAGGCTTTTGATGCAATTGAGCTATAATAAATAGGTTTAAACCAAAACAAGATGGAAATACACTGTTGTATGTATGCCCTTCTATTTCTTTCTTTGAAATTTCTTATTTTTAAGTTGAATGATAACGCTTAATATAAATTTCTGCATAATGCTATCAACGATTGTTTTTTCATATGACATTCTTGGTATTTCTACTCAACCAAGTACGACGGTTATATAGTCCACATTTAAACAGAAAACAATCTCAAAGCATGCAAGCAAAGATGTTATTCTTGCCGCAATAAATGTCATCGTACTGATAATTCATCCATAATTGCAAGCAATTCATACTCGCATGTCCACGAGGTTCACCAGGGGGCCGTTTCTTAGAACAACGTATACGTTCAAAAAGCATACGTAAGTGCAAAACTTAAAGCTAGTAGCGTTTCTATAAACTTCGTAAAGTTACGTTTACCGTAAGTTTGCACGTAAAGTTACGGTTGCTCAAAGGCTCGCGTAACTCAGTTATTTTACGTAAATATCGCGGCGTATGCAACGATTGTTCGGAGAACCGCACGTTTGCATCGAATTTATAGGGAATAATAGTGCCAATAAATATTTTAGCCTACGAAATCTACGAGCGCAACATCATTTTAGTTAATTTAAACCTTATCTATATTTAGATCTTACTATATGGCAGGGAATGGGAACCCTGCGTTGATTGTGCAGGATCTATTGTGTACGATTGTGGATTGGAGTTTTGCTAAAAGAGGAATTTTTACATGTTCGAATCGATTGTTGTTATGATTTGTTCGATTTTCCTTTTGACAATTCATTCAACTTTCGTTTTGGACAAGGCTTTACCCATCACAAGAAAAGTTGAACTCAACGAATGTGACGTTTGCTGAGTGATAGAATTGATTCATTGTAAACATGGGTAAAAGTTTATTTTTTTTGTAAAGAATTATGTATTAGCATTGTATAATCTACGTGTTTGTTAACAGTTGCATTGATATAATACTGCTGTGTCCATGAATGACAATTATACAGTAATCTGTGCTTATATTGATTGATATGCCAACATTGCTTCTAATCAATGTGTATATGGTTGTCATTTTCTTGTTGATTGGCACATTTACAGTTTAAGCAGAAGGTCAGCGTCAAGATCCATTTCTTTGGAAAGAATATCATGCATTTATCATTTTGTCAAAACTGCGTAAAATATACTTTACTGTAGAGGCTGTTGGATACAACCAGTCGACAGATTCTCTCAGTCGAGCTAGATTGGTCTTTGTCCGCTCTGATACTTATTTGGTTAGATTGGTCTTTGTCGGCTCTGATACTACTTGAAAGTTCCCTGGGTACTCTTTAGTATACTACAATATACCCTGGATACAGAAAATATACTAAAACGACCCAGGAATACGTTGGCTAAATCTGCCGTTGTTGACTCTATTTTCAAATAAATTATTATTATGTTTATATTCTGTGAAAAAGCCTCAGCGATGATATTAATTATTATCGAAACTCATACTCAAAAAAGCATACTGAGTTAGGTTTTGTTCAAAGAGGATTTTGTTTGGTATTCAGAAGTGCGTTTTATGACAGATTTTAGGCGGAATAAATCTCTGGTACAGTCTTAATATTGGCCAAGTGCATTTTAGTGCACATGTATTTAGTATTTTTCGTACCCAGGGTACATTGTAGTGTACTTAAGAGTACCTCAGGTACTTTAAAAAAGTACCGGTCCAACAATGACCAGTCGAGCCCCAGTTGTTTAGGCGCTGCAATATTATCTGGAAGTAAAGGTCAAGGCTCACACACTTGGCTAACTCGGCAATGGTTATTGTTGAAAAATTTATCCACAAACAGTTAATTAATATTACTTTTAATTTTCTAATACATTCCCCAAATACTGTCACCGGTAATTACTTTTTTTTTAATCCTACAGAATAATAACAACTTAAACTTAAGTTATCTAAATATTCATAATGGCTAATTTTAAAGAAGGTTTGAAAAGTTTTGACTGTTTAGGTAAATTTACTGAAAACATGTATTGAAACGTACCAAATATGTCATTTTATACAAAACCTGTAAAAACACTAGGACTTTTAAACCAATGAGATTTGTTTTTTGGTAAGTTACACATGTAAAATACATACAGTTTCATTTTTTATTATCAGATTTCATCTGTAATCAATATTGATATCATATTAATGGCAAAACTTTGTTGTTTCTGTATGCTTTACAATCATTTTTCTAAGTTTTTAGTTTTTTTACAAAGGAAATTTAGAACACAAACCATGGAGACAATATAAAATCAATTCATTTTGTTTTATATATGGTATCATCAACATTCAAAATCTGTTATTTTATTATTATAAATGCAGGTGCCATGAAAAAGGTGTCAAATTTTAATCAAGGTAATTGTTAATCTTTACTGTCTAAAATATTTAATTACTAATTTTAAGATTATTTTGTTTGTAACCTATAAACCATATGGACACATTAAATGCATTCTGATTGATATGTTCAAATAAAAATTGTTATGTCATAAGAATGTATTTTTAATTAGAACCTTTTTTCTTTATAGGTTATCACACAGATTGACAAAAAACTATCAACAATCAATTTTATTTTCAACTATCTTTGAACACATTTCTTTAAACTCTATACTGTGTTTTTGTACATACAGTAATGTCCATTTATACCATTTAAAGTTCTATAATAACGCTGTAAACATTGCAAAACCCACTTTATTGTATCTTATATTGTGAAAAGCAATGCTGCAAATTTTCTCTATTTTTAACATTCACTTATTTTATACAATTTTTTGTTCGGAAAGATTATAATAAGATATACTGTCTTCATTATTATAAGTAAATGTATTTTTTAATGTTTTAAATGCATTAACTTGTACAAATAATTAAATAAGATATACAATAGACAATTTTGTGTTGTGTAAAGCATTTACTACCATTGCAATCAAATGATTTAAACAATTCCATTTTTTTGTCTCTTCACTTTGAACACCATATTTACGCATAATATTAACATTAATTTATTTGTCAAAAACATAAATTATAAGACAATATAAATTCAAAAGAAGTTGTTTGTTTTGCGCTGAATAAATCTTCTTGCGGACAAGTATGGTAGCAGTGTATGTGTTCAAAAATCAATTGACAAAAAAATAATAGATTTGAAATGAAAAAAACAAATTTAACATATTCTCATAATTATGTATGTTTCCAAAACACATGAAAAACAATTGAATAACACAATTTTTACAGCTTTTTTTAGAAATTGTAACAAAAATTTAATTTCAAGTATATGGACACATAATTTTAATAGCATAAGTATTAGGAACTTGCAAGAATAAAATGTGTCATCATGACATGATTCAACCTACAGTACAGTATGATTCAAGTAAAATATAATTTTCTGAAAATAGGAACATTTAAAAATGGTTTGCTTTCTCCCTGTGTTTTGTTCACAGCGATTTTTTGTCCAATTGGGAAAAGTACCCGTACCGGTCCAATTGGGAAAAATTGAGTCGTGAAAGCCTGAAAATTGGGAAAAATCGAGACGTGAAACCCTCAAATTGGGGAAATGGTGAATTTGATTTTATGCTCCCAAATACTTTAAAATTGATAACTAAGTGTTTTCAAGCTGTCAATATTATATTTATACCTAGGTTCAAACCATAGAGCTGCATAGGGAAACTAACAAAATGTTGCATTTTCCACAATAAAAAATATTATTTTTTTTTACCTTAAATTGGGAATTTTTGGACAGCAATTGGGAAATTTGTAGTTTTTTCGTAATTGGGAAAGTGCCGTTTACCGGTACTTTATAAAGAAGGAAAAAAATCGCTGGTTCATATGTACATTTAGTCAGATGTGTAGAACTGTTTCATGAATTTAAAATGATGCATTCGTTTCCATTAGTGAATGGCATTATGTATAATTATATTATGAGTGACTAACCTTTTTCACAAATATTTAAGTCATGTTGGTAAAGCATGTAAAGTGATTCAGGTTATGTAAGTGCCCGATTGTGACCCCATACCAATGACCCAGGATAGATCCCAATTTCTCACATTTTGTATTTAGAACTAACCACATCTGGTATATAGTTTAGCAATCCATTCATTTTTTTAAATATTGAACAAAAAATATTATATGTGTAGCAGCATACTTTATGATTATTGCAAATGCCATCCATGAATATCACCGTATTTCCGTAATACAGTTGTCTGTAATTGTCTCAAAATGAAATGAAGCATTCATGGACAATGTTGTCGCTAATTTATCACAGAACAAAAGATTCTCATTTTAAATGAATTTATGAGTAAAAATCTGTTGTTGTTTTTTTTAAATATTTGGCACACAAGTATAAATATAAACATGGTAAAAACATGATGTTGATTGTTATAAAACTATCTAGAAATGCGACAAGTGAATACAAGTTACAGAGATCTTTGTTAATACAAATGTACTTCTAAAACAATACTGTACTGTACATTCCAAATTATTATTATTAATCAGTAAATGAATATTATAAAAATACTTCCTTTTTTACAGAGGATAAATATTTAGTCTACCGAAAGTTTGTTAGAGAAAGCAAATGAAATCAGCTTAATGAATTTCTTCAAATGTTCTCTATAAGGTCCGCGCAATCACAAGACTTCTGTGTAGAGATTATTCTAGCATAGCAACTAAGTTTTACCCTACGTTCGGTTTATAGAAACGCACTTACGCATTCAGAAAAACATACGTAACTTTAAACGTACGTAAATTTCAGGTGGCCGTTTCTGGTACAATGCGTAACTTTACGGACGAAAATTGACGTACGTATAAAGTTCAAAATTTCAATTTCAAACTGGAATTGATGGAGCAAACTGGAAAACATGGATGGATAAAACTGAGAATACAGGCATGTGTATTGTAGCTTACACATCTGAATTTACAGAAACATAATCAAGGAGATTCCTGACAGGAATTCAATTTACTGGAAGGGTATCTTTGATTATGTTTAGTGCGTCACTGAATTACAAATTGAATGTCCTATCATGAGAAGAACATCAGCAATGTCCTCTGTAAAGAAGGTAGTATTTTTATAATTTCATTTACTGATTAATAATTTGGAATGTACAGTACAGTA
The DNA here is from genome assembly GCF_020536995.1 of Dreissena polymorpha. Taxonomy (NCBI): domain Eukaryota; kingdom Metazoa; phylum Mollusca; class Bivalvia; order Myida; family Dreissenidae; genus Dreissena; species Dreissena polymorpha. The sequence continues at coordinate 52,419,359 of NC_068355.1, read as the reverse complement.
TGGTTTTAGAAGTATATTTGTATTAACAAAGGTCTCTGTAAGTTGTACTCACTTGTCGCATTTCTAGATAGTTTTATAACAATCAACATCATGTTTTTACCATGTTTATATTTATACTTGTGTGCCATATATTTAAAAAAAAAACAACAACAGATTTTTACTCATAAATTCATTTAAAATGAGAATTTTTTTTTCTGTGATAAATTAGCGACAACATAGTCCATGAATGCTTCATTTCATTTGAGACATTATTGCATTTGCAATAATCATAAAGTATGCTGCTACACATATTATATTTTTTGTTCAATATTTTGAAAATGCATGGATTGCTAAAATATATACCAGTTGTGGTTAGTTCTAAATACAAAATGTGAGAAATTGGGATCTATCCAGGGTCATTGGTATGTGAGGCGGAAAACTACAACGGGCGAGGCATGGTCAGGGGTGATAACCCCAAAAAAGGGTTAGGGTAAGGGTTAGGATTAGGGGTCGGGTTAGGGTTAGGGTTGGGTTTAGGCTAACCCAAACCCTAACCCGACCCCTAACACTAACCCAAACCCTAACCCTAACCCTCTAACCCCCCTTGCGCAATACCATACCATGCCTCGCCCGTTGTAGTTTTCCGCCTCCCCATTGGTATGGGGTCATTGGTATGACAATCGGGCACTTACATAACCTGAATCACTTTACATGCTTTACCAACATGACTTAAATATTTGTGAAAAAGGTCAGTCACTCATAATATAATTATACATAATGCCATTCACTAATGGAAACTAATGCATCAATTTAAATTCATGAAACAGTTCTACACATCTGACTAAATGTACATATGAACAAAACACAGGGAGAAAGCAAACCATTTTTAAATGTTCCTATTTTCAGGAAATTATATTTTACTTGAAACATAGTGTACTGTAGGTTGAATCATGTCATGATGACACAATTTATTCTTGCAAGTTCCTAATACTTATGTTATTAAAATTATGTGTCCATATACTTAATAATTAAATTTATGTTACAATTTCTAAAAAAAGCTGTAAAAATTGTGTTATTCAATTGTTTTTCATGTGTTTTGGAAAGATACATAATTATGAAAATATGTTAAATCTGTTTTTTCTTCAGTTCAAATCTATTAGATTTTTTTCAATTGATTTTTTAACACATACACTGCTACCATACTTGTCCACAAAAAGCTTTATTTAGCGCAAAACAAACAACTTCTTTTGAATTTATATTGTCTTATAATTTATGTTTTTGACAAATAAATTAATGTTAATATTATGCGTAAATATGGTGTTCAAAGTGAAGAAACAAAAAAATGGAATTGTTTAAATCACTTGATTTCAATGGTAGTAAATGCTTTACACAACACACAAATTGTCTATTGTATATCTTATTTATTTATGTGTACAAGTTAATGCATTTAAAACATTAAAAAAATACATTTACTTATAATAATGAAGACAGTATATCTTATTATAATCTTTCCGAACAAAACAAATTGTATAAAATAAGTGAATGTTAAAAAAATAGAGAAAATTTGCAGCATTGCTTTTCACAATATAAGATACAATAAAGTGGGTTTTGCAATGTTTACAGTGTTATTATAGAACTTTAAATGGTATAAATGGACATTACTGTATGTACAAAAACACAGTATAGAGTTTAAAGAAATGTGTTCAAAGATAGTTGAAAATAAAATTGATTGTTGATAGTTTTTTGTCAATCTGTGTGATAACCTATAAAGAGCAAAGGTTCTAATTTAAAATAACTTCTTATGACATAACAATTTTTATTTGAACATATCAATCAAAATGCATTTAATGTGTCCATATGGTTTAAAGGAAACAAAAATAATAATCTTAAAATTAGCAATTAAATATTTTAGACAGTAAAGATTAACAATTACCTTGATTAAAATTTGACACCTTTTTCATGGCAACTGCATTTATACTAATAAAATAAAAGATTTTGAATGTTGATTATACCATATATAAAACAAAATGAATTGATTTTATATTGTCTCCATGGTTTGTGTTCTAAATTTCCTTTGTAAAAAAACTAAAAACTAAGAAAAATGATTGAAAAGCATACAGAAACAACAAAGTTTTGCCATTTATATGATATCAATTTTGATTACAGATGAAATCTGATAATAAAAAATAAAACTGTATGCATTTTACATGTGTAACGTACCAAAAACAAATCTCATTGGTTTAAAAGTCCTAGTATTTGAACAGGTTTTGTATAAAATCCAAAACTTTGGTACATTTCAATACATGTTTTCAGTAAATTTACTTCAACAGTCAAAACTTTTCAAACCTTATTTAAAATTAGCCATTATGAATAAGTTTAAGTTATTATTATTCTGTATGATTTAAAAAAAGTAATTACCGGTGACAGTATTTGGGGAATGTATTAGACAATTAAAAATAATATTAATTAACTGATTCTGGATAATTTTTTCAACAATAACCATTGCCGAGTTAGCCAAGTGTGTGAGCCTTGACCTTTACTTCCAGATAATAATTTCAGCGCCTAAACTGGGGCTCGACTGGTCATTGTTGGCCCGGTACTTCTTTAAAGTACCTGAGGTACTCTTAAGTACACTACAATGTACCCTGCGTACGAAAACTACTAAATACATGTGCACTAAAATGCACTAGGCCAATATTAAGACTGTACCAGAGATTTATTCGGCCTAAAATCTGTCATAAAACGCACTTCTGAATATCAAACAAAATCCTCTTTGAACAAAACCTAACTCAGTATGCTTATTTGAGTATGAGTTTCGATAATAATTAATATCATCGCTGAAGCCCTTTCACAGAATATAAACATAAAAATAATTTATATGAAAATAGAGTCAACAACGGCAGATTTAGCCAAAGTATTCCTGGGTCGTTTTAGTATATTTTCTGTATCCAGGGTATATTGTAGTATACTAAAGAGTACCCAGGGAACTTTCAAGTAGTATCAGAGCCGACAAAGACCAATCTAACCAAATAAGTATCAGAGCGGACAAAGACCAATCTAACTCAACTGAGAGAATCTGTCGACTGGTTGTATCCAACAGTCTCTACAGTAAAGTATATTTTACGCAGTTTTGACAAAATGATAAATGCATGATATTCTTTTCAAAGAAATGGATCTTGACGCTGACCTACTGCTTAAACAGTAAATGCGCCAATCAACAATAAAGTGACAAACATATACACATTGATTAGAAGCGATGTTGGCATATCAATCAATATTAGCACAGATTACTGTATAATTGTCATTCATGGACACAGCGGTATTATATCAATGCAACTGTTAACAAACACGTAGATTATACAATGCTAATACATAATTCATTACAAAAAAGTTAACTATTACCCATGTTTACAATGAATCAATTCTATCACTCAACTAACGTCACATTCGTTGAGTTCAACTTGTCTTGTGATGGGTAAAGCCTTGTCCAAAACGAAAGTTGAATGAATTGTCAAAAGGAAAATCGAACAAATCATAACAACAATCGATTCGAACATGTAAAAATTCCTCTTTTAGCAAAATTCCAATCCACAATCGTACACCGTACACAATAGATCCTGCACAATCAACGCAGGATTTCCGTTACAGTATCTTCCCATGCCCTGCCATATAGTAAGATCTAAATATAGATAAGGTTTAAATTAACTAAAATGATGTTGCGCTCGTAGATTTCGTAGGCTAAAATATTTATTGGCACTATTATTCCCTATAAATTCGATGCAAACGTGCGGTTCTCCGAAAAATCGTTGCATACTCCGCAGTATTTACGTAAAAAAACTGAGTTACGCGAGCCTTTGAGCAACCGTAACTTTACGTGCAAACTTACGGTAAACGTAACTTTACGTAGTTTATAGAAACGCTACTAGCTTTAAGTTTTGCACTTACGTATGCTTTTTGAACGTACGTTGTTCTAAGAAACGGCCCCCAGGTGCCCATTTAGCCCATGTCATATTTATGTTTGGACCAACTTTGGTGACCCATTCCCACTGGTCGCGAACACGTGTTCCTCCGATCCAAATGCTTGAACCTATATCGGCATCTTTTAAGACAGTTTTCAATGACTCGTACTCTTCAATGCTGTTAATTACGGCAAGACCTTCATGATTTGCTTCGCTAAATTCTATGGCTTCCTTCAAACTACGTAGCAATGTGTACCCTATGTAACCAATGGCCTTTCTCAAAGTACAAACCTAGATAAGTATAAAAGGACAAGTTATTGTGTTATTTAAAAAATCACAATATAGCCATGTTATTATCAAATATTAAAAACATGAACAAATAGCTATCTTTCTTTGATAAATCCCCGATTTAATTAGTACAATGAGTTTATTATAAATATGTTATAAAGCTAATGTTCTCTGTAAAAATAAATCATACGGCTTTCGGCAGAAACAGTTTTTTAATAAATATCTACCAACATATAATTGTTTTATAGTTGGTAGCAGCTTTTGAAGTTGTTTACGATACCTTTTCAAACGACAATGCATTTTGCTCAATGATGTCAGTCGAAAATATTACCGATGAGCAGAATGTGCAGTTTTTCTCAAATTCAGTATATAACAATCCATGACAATCGTCCGTGCAATGCCTCATGCAAGTTGTCATATCCGCATTCATGACTGTTGTTAGCAATGTACCGCAAGTCATGTCCTTCCTCATTTCGAATCTATTGCATTTAGAGCAAATGCTCTGTAGACCGTTGGTAAAATGACTCACAAATATAATAAGTAGGCAGTCAACAATTAGTTCTTTCAAACACAATTTAACATCCATATTGGTTACAAAATCTTCAAAAGTGCAAGTTCTTACAGTTCTTAAGTTTCACAATCCTGGTGAGAAGAAATTCTTACAAACTCTGTAATAATGCGCAGGGAAAATCAAAGAGGCTTTGATGTTTGCATTTTCTAATTTCCGTGTTATCATTATTTATTTAATGCTTTCCGGTGGTTTATACAGAAACATCAGTGAATTAAAACTGATAATTTAACTGTTTCAAACAATGGAAATTATCGGTGAAAATTATCGATAATTTTCACTGTTTACTGTGAAATGACGTCATTTTTTTGACGAAATGACGTCATTATTCCAGCGAAATTCTTTAGTTGAACTCTTTAACAATAGATAGATAGATAGATTTATTTCGGCATAGGAAGCATATACACAGTTCACAACATAACATAGAATAAAATAATAAGCAATTATTAAAAACTATATCATGTACAATAAACTGTGACATGCTCACCAAACCAAGGATAACACAAAAAAGAGCAAGCCCTTATTTCCATTGTGGTCCTTATTATTGGTGGCATGACAAAAAGAGGCAGACCTTAAACATAACTATGTTGACCTTAAACATAACTATGTTCATAGTAAAATAATTATTTAATGAAATAAAAAATATATATCACCGTTCAAAAGAGATCAAACTAATTATCACAGTAGTGCTCAGAAAATATGACAGGAGCTGGAAACTGAGGTCAATTGATAATGTTATCAATTATTGCAACACATAGATATTTTGACAGTTGTAATTTGATGATATGAGGTATCATGAATTATCTAAATTAAATAAATTGCTAAAATGTATGTTATGAAGTATGAACTTATAATTATTAAAAATAAAAACCTAAGCCGAAGTTAATATCTGCTTATTAAAAGTGAAAAGATACATATATTTAAAAAATTAAATATTATTCATTAACAATGCATATAAACGGTGAAAAAAAGCATAAAATAAAAAGAAAATTTGTTGGATTTGGTGGAATATCGATTTTAATTCACTCGTGATCATAGAAACTATATATTTTCACTCGTGGCTGATTATTTTCTATGATCACTCGTGAATTAAAATCGATAATCCACCGAATCCAACAAATATCCTCTATTTATTACTGTTGAATCATTGTGACCAATGTATTCTCGCATGTACGGTCGTCTACCAATTACTAAAAATCCTTACCTGTCGAATGAGCTGTTATGGGAGCATTTCAGTTATTAATTATTCATAACGTCTGTAGTAACTGACCAACGGTCATAATGTACCTTCGTACAAACAAATGAATTTTAAATTGCTTTACATTCAAAAGCGAGCACGCAATCTTTGCCCGCAAACCACAACTGTGGTCGAGTACAATAGTTTTGATTCTAAACCAAACATTTATGTATCTGCATTCCAATCTGTGTTCTAAATTAATACAAGTAACGTTTAGCTTAGACGCACAGAATGTTTCGACGTACGATCGTTGATAAACAATCATACATAGTCCAGTGAGGTCCGCTTCCCCATTCACCCCACCTAGCCGATGAGACGGCCGTATGCTTTCTATTGTTGAGTAGCCAGAAACTATTGGCCATCCATACGTTTCGCGCCCAATCGTGAACGCTTTATTTGCCAGTAATACATATGTGAAATTAGCACTTCGCATGTAACCGTGCAGTTTTCTTGACCCTGACACTACGTGAATCGGTATTCATTACTTGCATTTCATATAAAGACTCATCAATATGCTTAAATACTTAATTAACATTCTATTGGAATGTTGTTAATATTGTTGTTCTGGAACTAAACTTAAATATATTTTGTTTTGTTAGTAAACATTTATGTCAAGTGTTTTCATATTTATATACAGTATGGCAATTGCTGTCCAAAAAATATGTGCTTGTTTGAAAATAACTTGAAATATTTTAATGATAGATTTTTTCTAGATTGTGTGTCCATATTCTATATATTTCATGTGCTTTAACATACAAGAAATATATTTAAAAATAGTATTAGTTTGTCGCATTCTTTATTGACTATTTTTCACTACCGACTTCCTAGGACTTGTTCATGCTGCAGAAACGTTTCTAACATTTGGGACATACGAATTTAGTTGAAAATTCCATGCAGTACCATAACCTACATCATTACAGAATGTATTTGAAAACAATAACGGCAAAGAAATGGTGAAATAGGAAGAACATATTTCATACATGATTTATAAAATTTGTTCACAGTATTTATTTTACTGTTCAGTAAAATGTTTCATAGAGTCTTAAATAATATTTTGTGGTAATATTATAACCACAGAAGATGATTGTATGGGATTGTATACTGAGGTTCGTTGATTATTATGCTATATATTTGTTTAAAAAATTGTATATAAATTTATCATTCTTATAAATAATAAATTGGTGTTTATTGACATTTATTTATTATTAATATATTTTTGTGTATCTTCTAGAGCTAAATATTTTCTGTTGATGTCAGTAGCTGACGACTTTGTGATAAATAATTGTGATTCAGCTGAATTCTAATCATGAGCAAGTCGATTTATAGCGCACCATTTTTTAACATAACTCTAAGCTATCATGTTTGAATAATATTAATGCAAACAATAAATAAATATAAAAAATGAAAATATATTCAAAGAAGCTCGTGTTATAAGAAATAAGATTCTTAATAATTCTGTTCAATAATTTTCATTACCGCCTTGATAGTTAATTAGTATTTGTATTCGTAAATGTAGTATGATAAATCCAACAAAAACACATATTTTTCTTCTCTTTTTATCAACGTTTCGGCTTACAAGGCGCCTTCATCAGGATAACACAAATAATAACAGAAAGCGGATTTTACGTCATTGACTTAACGTACATTATATTGCGGGAAAATGTACGTCAATAAAATGAACGTCAATTAAATGAAGCTTAACTTTCGAATTCAACGATTTTTTTTATTATTCGAAAATGTGTATTTTATGCTATGTAATTATACCTACATGTAGTAAGGTGACAGAAAATAATGTGTATACTTTAGTATGAGGACGATGTACTTGTGTATAAGTCTGAATGAACTGTCTGTCCAAAAAAGTCTATCGCAGCAATAGATATAACTTGTCTTAAGTTCGTGTTGACATTGAAGATACACTGTTAATTGTCATATCTTTCCTCGCCACTATTCACGCTCACCCGATGTGAATTGTAGAGTTTTTTCTTTTCATTTTAAAATATGTGTACCGATGAAAATAACTAAATATTTTTAAATATATAAGCAAATCATTATATACAGTGAGTTACGTTGGTGGGAGATATTAACGAAAACTAAATGAGGTAGAATTTCTGAACAAGTTTAATGATCGGTCCACAACACCAAGTAACAATTATGTTTGCCATATAACGGGAGTAATGTCTTGTAACTATTAGTCCTAAAAACACGTTATGAATATCTAATCTTATCAAAATTAACTCTGAAACGAGGTACACACCTATAGCCTATTATTAAGACCATTGTTTAGATTGCATGTATCTCACTTCCACTACGGAAGCGATATTTTTTTTATTTGACATGCTGATTAATCTTTGTTTTGTATACTTTTAATCCTGAATGGAACGTACTTGGTAGATAGTTTAAAATGACTGATTAAGTATCCATTTTGTTAAAGATTTTTTACCATCTTTCGCAATGTTCCTATCTGTAGTCGATCGCTCCAATAACTGATCCTGTTGGCCCATAGTACTATTATTCCTTTTAAGAAAAAGTGTAAGAGTGGACATCGTAAATTAGTCATGAACGGAGTAGGATTAAAATAACAAGACATGTGTAACTGTCATTGATGTCCCATAGCGCATGTTTTGACACAGACAAGTCTTTCTGATAAATTTTACAGTGGACAAAACGAAAAAGGACAATAAGTCGCGTCATATGTGTACGTGTTAAATATTAAAAAAGTAAAACAGTCTTTAACATATAGGCCCAAGACAATGGTTATTGTAAAATGTACTTATATGCAAAGAGATATAGCTGTCAAATTTCAAGTGTACGCCTCCTAAACAATGAAAGGAATATCTGTTAAAAGATGAAATCAATGCGTTTACCCATTAGAAAGGATTTTTGCAAAAACGTAACAAAAATGCTCTAAGAATGAAAAAAGTAGTTTTAGAGTGAAATATACTTCATCGTTTTTCATAAAAAAAAGGTTAAAATTAATGCCTTGAAATTAGTATGCTATTAAATATACGGAAATATGTTTTCATTAGAATATAGTTTAAGGCATCTAGTGTCAACTTTAACGAGACCTTTTCAAACACAATGACAATCTACTTAGAGATGCCAGTCGCAAATATCACCGATACAAATAAAGCGCACGTGAGAATGGTCTTTATTATGAATTATGAAACAATAACACGAAATCGTCAGCACAATTTTACATGCAGATTGTCCGATCAGTGATTTCTTATAGATGTTGACAAGGCATAACCAGACATGTCCTTACTCATGTCGAATTTTATTTATGTGCAATTTTTTTTCTCCAGGATACGGTGCGTCTACTGACCCATACAGCAATAAGCATCACGTCAAAAAGCGTAAGAATTTGCTTTTGTTGCAAAGTCGTTTTATGTGGTATTTGTTTTCTTATTAAGTCCAACACTAAACGAAAGTTTTGAATAGTACCAATGAACTTATATTCGAAACCCATTACTATAAAAATGAATGATTTGTGAGGGCAGTGAGGCAGCGGCAAAGTAGTTTCATTTCGTTTCCGAAAAAAAAAATTTGAACGTGTTTTCTTTCTTAGTGCTATCTTATGGACATATCTAGCTATGCGTACCTCAACACTTCATTGTTTATGCAGCTTGAATTATTGTCAGTCAGTTTGTTATTAGATAAACACAGGCAATGCACTTAAAGTTGGTATTGCTGTTGTTCTGAGTTGTTGCTCGTTATGTTATCTTATTGTTGTTTTGTTATGAAACAAATCGTCATTGTTTGTGTTTATGTTCCTGTTGTTGCCTGTGTATTCGTTTTTGGTGTTTAAGTCGTTTTTTTCCGTCTCGTTGTTGTTGTTTGCTTGCTCGTGTACTTGCATTGCGTGTGCGTGTTTAGATAACACTCATTATATTAGTTTTCTTGTTCTTGCTCTTGTTGTTTCATTTATTGTCTATGTAACATTTTGTATCGTTATTTTTGTATAGCAATTTTTGAGGATGTTAATATTGATGTGTTTTATTTGTATATAGCGGTTGATGATTGCTCTTTTGTGAAAAGTATGATACTTAAAGCGTCAATTACAGTGCTGCTTCGGTAACGTGTATATATAGTGTATTAACATGATAAATGCCTGACAACATGATACACACAATCTTGATAACACCGTACAATTCGGTTAAACTGTGAAAAATCATATGATATGAGATTATCGAGAGGAAATTTAATGGACCGTCATTCAATTTTTCAGCAAACATAATATGCATTCAGATCACTGTACACTCGGCTGACAATGAACATGTTCATAAGGTGTTCAATTTGTGGTTCGCAAGGCGTTCTAAGTGATATGAATAATTCATTTACGTCCAAAATACAAACTGCATTTGTGAATGGTGATGTTTAACGCCCATCGTAATGTTGCATACTGTAAATCAAAATGCTAATAGTTATTCACATCATATTGGTTATCTTGAAAATGTTCATAAATGCCTCTCAGTTTATTGTGTTAAATTAGATGTAAACACAGAAAATTCTTGTATTATCCACGTTTTTATAATCCAAACATATTGGTCGGAAATAACAGTTTTTTCTTCAAGTCTTGGTTTGTAGCTGGAATTTATTGTATAGGTGATATATAAAAAACTGGAACCTTTATCTCTCTTGGTGAATTAAATAGAATGTACAATTTGATCATAAATTTCATTCATTATACAGGGGTGAAAAGAGCAATTGATAAATTTTGTGAAAAAATAGAGTGTATCTTGCCTTACCGAGCAAATTATCAAACGCTTTTTGCCCCCATTATTTCATTTTATACTGGAAAAAGAATCCAGTGCAAGAAGACTATACACCATTCTAAATAAAAATAATGAACAACCACCAGTTAAAGAAAAATGGTGTAAACAACTCAATACCATAATTAATGAAAAAGAATGGAAATGCTTATTTGAGCTACCCTTTTTAATAACCAGTGATGATAAGGTTCAGTGGTTTCGATAGATTAATTGACATGATATTGGGAATAAATAATCTTTTTAATAAAATGAAAATTACTGATGACCGATTATGTTCATTTTGCAAACAAAGTAAGGAAAATTTAGAACATTTATTCTGGGAATGTCAGATATCTTAAGCAATTATTAATTAAATGTTACCAGAATAATCTTTTCCTTTCATTAACATGACAATCTTTCTACTTGGCTATTCAATTAAGTCTGCTAGAGCCATAAATAATTTTATTTTGTTTATTAAGTTATACTTGTGCAAGTGTAAAATGAATAAATGCATTTCAAGCATTACAGAAGCAAAGTTAGGTTCCTTTGACAGTGAATGGAAACAGTTTAATGATATTGTCTCACAAACTTAGAATTCAGATTTGATGAACATTGTAGTTTTAAGCACTTTTTACACATACTATTTAAAGCGTACAGTTACTCAAATAAAATGTAGGACAAATGTGTTATATACTATAACTGTATGCACCTTGTATTGTTTCTCTATGCCTTTTCATCTGTTATTACAATGTACACATTCTTTGTTGTCTTTTCACACTGGAAGATGTGTTTTTTTTTCTTTTTATGTACTTTGTATATGATATTCAACACCCAACTTCATATAATTGTAATTTTTTAAGCTCACTAATTTGTATGCGTTGTCTGTTGTTGACTACTACTATATATAACTTTAAATATGAGTTAGTTGAATTACATGCTTTTTTGGTGTTTCGATTTGAAAATTATCATATCGCCATGGGGTAATGGATAAGGCGTCCGCATAGCGACCGGATGGCCACGGATTCGATACTCACTGTGGGAGCGTTCTTTAGATCACCACCTAAGACATCAAGTACTGGTTCTAGGCCGAAGAAACGGACTCGACAGCGTTTATATAAGCCTGAGGCTTCAATGCAATCAAGATACAATAAAAAGGTTTAAACTAGACGAAATCATCATTGTTAAAATTCATATTGTACGTGTACTGGTTTGCATTTTCGAAATAAAATGTGGTGAAAAAAATATTAAAATGTTTGTAGATGTATTTCTTGCAACACGCGTTTCTTGTGCATTTCTTATAAATGTAACGTGTGTATCGCATACTCGTTTTTGACGTTCAGCGGTATTTCATGCACATAGGCTTTTGTAATGTGCCATACGTTATGTTTTAATAACTTAATAGAAGCAAATTATTACATGTACTTTGACAAACACTTTAACACGTGCACTCACTGCAACTTAATGTATATGGTGTAGCTTTGATCACGATTCATATTAAAATGAACAAAAGCAAACGATTTGTCGATTTGTTGTTGTCTTTTTGTCAAATTTGACAACAGCTGTAACACGACAGCTCGATTCTTCTTCTTTGAAATAATAATGAACGTTTTCTGTCAAGCAACTATGATAATAACCAGAATGACATTTTTTTTAATTTGAATAACTGTAAAAATTATGAAGTATATGAGAACGAACTTAAACATGTAAAGTTATTAATTAGAAGAAGACATGTTACCATGAAAAGAATTTTAATGTGGACTGATTATTGTAGCCTAATTTTATTAATTTTGCAAGCAATTTTTACTTAAGAAGTTAGCTTAACACCAACTCGCAGCACAGCCTTTATAATAAGCAATACAGAAATGTCTACATGTCTAGTAGATTGTGTCGAAAATAGTATGTATGTTTATTGCATATCACTGAATAAATAGTGTTTAACCCAAATCACAGAACAATACCTTCATCGAGACTGAATTTGTTCAACGGAAACCATTTTTCTAGTTTTAGAATCATTGACTTTGGCCAACAGTACCGAATGCAATGACATACTTAGTATGCATGTTGTGCAATAACTTTAGAGCTCAAAACCTCCATCAAACAAATGTTACTTAGTGGAAACTATTTTTCTACGTTTAGTAACAGTAACCTTGACCCCGATAGCCGAAAATGCAATCCTTACATATATCTGTATGTACGCTTCCTACACTAACACTTAAAGAGAAAAATACCTCCATCAAATCTAAACTTTTAAGCGAACACTCTGATTCTATTTGAAGTAACATATACCTTGATTCAATTGGCCCCAACTGTAATCTCTCGCTAAATCAGCATGTCACCGTCGTACAAACAAAATTACAAACTTATTCAACACAAACTTTCTACATGTTTAGCAAAGTGACCTTGCCCTTGACACAACTGGTCCAAAATGCAAACTCATGCTAGGTCAACATATCAGCTAATGATAGTTGTAGTTGCTTGCAAACGTTTACTAAATTTTCTGTATACATTTTGGATAATAATTCTGCGTAATTGCAGGTCAACGTTATTGGCATAGTTTAGTGACATAGCATGATGATCCCGAAGACATTTGTGAAGAATCAATTGAATATATGTAGCGGTTACCGAGATATATAGTTGTTGCATACATACTCGTCTCTAAAGTTCAGCTTGTTCACACATTTTAATTGAACTTTTCAATGAATACACGGGTAAAAAATTCCGTCTAAAAGGCTTTACAAGGTTATAGGTCTTGGTTAGTGACTATTTATAAAGACCGTGAACACATTTGAAACATTTTATTTCTATATCTGAAGTGGATACAGAGATATGGTTAAGTTGCACCTTTGGATGTGTAGAAAGCTCGGACTTTTAAGAGAAAAACCTATAGTTGAAAAGCATGCAAATATTTGTAAATACAGTTATCCAAAGTAAATTTCGATTCAAAACATAATCATGAATTTTATGGTTTATTGTTTCTAAGAAGAATACAATCACCAGAGTCTCAGTGCAAGAACATAAATCCCTCTGTTCAGAATCCACCTACCAGCATGAGTAAAAGATGTGCACACTTGGTTCCGCTTATCGAACACTTTCTGTTGTATTCCAGCAAATTGAAGACAAATTGCAATCGTAGATATTGCATTTTTGGCCAAACCATTTCAAGGGCAATAACTCCACTCCGATAATGTCCGAGCACTACATACACACCCAATGGTGGCACTGATCAATTCTTAAAGTATCTCCAAACGCCATGCCTGGGGTTAAGACCAAAAATAGAGGATACTACAAAACAGGTGAAAACCTTCAAAGAGCCATGACACCAGCCGAAATACCGACAAGTTAAACGTATGGAAAACTATCTTGGGATTAGAGAGAACATCACCATGTACACATGTACAACGACGGGAAACGTTGTTCCGGTCAACTCAATGTGTCGGTCTTTTCACGACATGCGAAAAAAAAACATAATAATGTGTTATTTTTTTAACTTCTTCCTGTCATTTGATTGTAAAATCGATATCCACTTATATATAAAAAATACAGCGTGCGTCATTACAACATAACTTCTTTAGAAACTGGGCAACATCAATCATTCTGTTAATGCTTATTTGGTTCCTACATGACAATATAAGAGAGATTACATTTAAAAGAACTAGTAGACTATCGTGCTTTGACATAGATTAGAGAGTATATTTTTTGTAAATGTTATTGCTTATCATTCTACGTACGCAGGAAGCTTGAACAAATACATATATATTCAACTAATTTAGGATTCGTTCTGCATTTGATCTAAAGAACTCTAGATTTAACATGTCAATAATCTATTTTTTAATTTTAGTCCTAATGTATTCAAAAATGTGTCCATGTATGTAGACGGGTAATAGTTCTTCGATGGGTTTTTTTAAACGTTGAAATTATTATTCGTTTCACTAACTCAGTACATAAAATATATCATGTTTCTAATATTTCTTTCATGTGTTTGTAGGAAGACCAGTGAAGAGTCCTGACTTTGTGAGTGACTGGTTATATCTCTCGGTGCATAAAAGGAGGCACTTGCTGAAGGTCCCTCACGGACTTGGGGAGGTGCCCGTATTAGTGCAGATTCAGGCCAAACCTCCTCCTGGACCCAATAAGGACTTTGTTTTCAATGGAATGGGTGAGTGCTTAAGTTATAATAAAATTGTATTATTTATTATTTTGTTTAAAAAGACAAACATTCGACGAAGATATACTAAGCAACCTGGTTAAATTGGTATTCGCATTGATGTAATTGAAATAGATCAGCTATAGGACTAATATAAAATACAAGAACAATACGAAAATGCATGAACAATCAGAAATCCTGTTTATATCCAATAGAATATGATTTATATCTTTTACTAACAGGTGAAATTCCGCGTGATGATGACATTGAGGAACCTTATGGAGCCTTTCCTTACTTGAACGACAAGGAATATGTCCTGGTAACAACAATGTCTGGCGGAAATGATCATCCTGGAAAAGCAATTTTAACAAGAACGCAGCATAATTAATGTTTTTTTAAATTGAATAAATTTAAATGTAAGTTATAAAAACATTCCGTGACATTTCGAAAAAAGACATTACTGAATTTAGAGTGATTACTTATATTATGGCAAAAGCTTATTTACATCACCTCAGGAATATTGAAGTAAATTGAGTATTCTCTAAAAATGTTATGCACACAAAATACGGTGTTGTTAATTTTCTTGTTTCCCATTCTAATATAAATGTATGGCCTGACATGGCCTATATTGCAGTTACTCTTTTCAAAATGCGTTTAATTCCAGCAATGATTGACCACTTAAGCGTACGATGGTAGAACATGCAACATTTCTATTCAATGTTAAAAAAACTGATCTGGTATATGAGGTTTATTCTTTTTTGTATTTCCCTATATCCACCGAAACAGTTACCGTTGCCTTTATGAGTCACCTAAACCCATACAAAGACTGACTAATTTAATCAACACGATATTGTTTTGTTAACAAGTGATGTTGTTGTTTTCAGTGAATAATAGGTATTTTGTTGGCCCGAAATCTCAGAATGAAACGATTGCTATGTTCAAATATTGGCATGGAAACCAACGTCTCTGCCTGAACCTGATTTTCATGTTGGAAACATATCAGTCCAGTCAGGTTGCTCAAAAGGTACGTAACAGTTGGCAGTTTTAACATGCATGAATGCTAAGTCTAATGCATATTGGATAGGAAAAACATAACTTAGGAGTGCTTTGTCTTTAAATTGTCTTGAATATGTCTTTCATTTAAAAATGGGCTTGTTTTCGTTGAGTTGTTTGTATTTTCTTGTACTGTAACGTTAATGTGTGGCCTGCCTTTTA
This sequence comes from Dreissena polymorpha, assembly GCF_020536995.1. Lineage (NCBI taxonomy): Eukaryota > Metazoa > Mollusca > Bivalvia > Myida > Dreissenidae > Dreissena > Dreissena polymorpha. The sequence goes on along the minus strand of NC_068355.1, from coordinate 52,403,221 downwards.
GTAAAAGATCTGCAGAGGATACGAAGAATTTCCCTTCGTAAATTTTTCTTTAAGTTGTTGTTTTTTTACATTTATCTAGAACTACACTTTTTTTTATCGTAAAACAACAAACACGCAAAGTTCAACATATCCAAAAGTAACGTTCACATAGCTTATATTTGAAGACAAAAACAGCATTATACATTATGCAGATTTTAAGGGAACTTTGTGCAACGCACTTATTTTTTTTTGCTTATACATCGTTTGTAGCTGTCAGTCCGCATCGATGAATTCCTGACTAATAAAAGATGTGGAATAAGGCAACATTAATGTGATAAATTCGCCCTATTTACACACTTTAAAGACCTTTTATTACATATTATTAGAACCATTGTCAGTTGTATTGGCATATATCATCAAATACCAGTCTCTAAAATACGCTTTTATGCGCGTTGCAAATAATAAATACGCATGCACATAGCAAAAAATAATAATATGTAATTGATACTTGTTTGTTCGTTTATAATTTTATTATAACTTATTTTATGAGTATTGGTAATATTTGTTAATAATCTTCCATTTGAAATCCAAAGGAGAAGATTGTTTTTTGGAAATAAATCACGACTTTGGAACATATCCCAGCATTGTTGTCGTGCGGACAAGACTTGATGATTATAGACTGACAAACCATTCATTGATGTCTGACGCCATTGGTAATCTGTTATACATTAATGGACATTTATTGTGCAGTTTATGTTTCATAGTTTCTTAGTGAAGTTTAACAATTGAAATGAACATTTCAAACCCTTGAAAATACATTAATAATCAATTTTGACATGAGATCAGAACTGATAGAGTGTTATGTATATATTTATGACACAATTAACTTCAATTTCCAACAATAAATACAATAATATATTCTTTATAATAATTTAACAAGTAATTATTTGTATCTATACTATTCCATATTCACACAATTTAATGTTATTTTTCAGGTTCCGAATTCATTTTTTACAATTATCAATCTTTAGATCACGGAATTCTTATGTATGGATTCAACGAGACAACATTCCGAATATGGACGGAAATAAAGATGTTTGAATACCACAGTAAGGAATTTAAAGACAGTATCGCCCCTTGAAAGTTATGACTTCAACTTAAAGAAAATTCTTATAAGACAATTATATACTTATACACATGACCATGCATACATTTACACCGACATGTAAACGTTGTTCCGGCCAAATTAATGTGTCAGTCTTTTCACTATACGCGGAAGACTTTTTTTTATAGTTTTATGTTACTGCTTCCTGATTCAGTCCATTGATTTTTAATCGCCACCCACTTCTAAATCGGAAGTTAGGTAAACATCAATCATTTGGTAAATGATTAATTGTCGTCATTTTACACTAAAAGAGAGATAACCCTGTGAACGATGTAGATAAACTTGAAAACTACCGTGCTTTGAAGAAAGATAAGAAAGTTTATTTTTTATTGTTCATGTTACTGCTTTTCATTCTACGTCCGCGAAAAGCTCACAGAAATACATATATATTCCGATCATTTAGGATTCATTCTCAATTTGATCTGAAGAACTTAGATTGAACATGGATAGACTTAAATGTATCATTTTAATCCTTATGTATTCAAAAATGTGTTCAGGTATGTAAAAGAGAAATAATTATTCAATGATTCAATCGTTTATTTTACTTTTACTTAAAAAGTTGAAAGAATAATGTGTTTGGCTTTCTATGTACATTGCATATTAAAATGTTCGAACGTTTCTTTCATATGGTTGAAGGAAGGCCAATGAGGAGCCCTGACTTTGTGAGTGACTGGTTATATCTCTCAGTGGCCAAAGGTAGGGATTTGCTCAAGGTTCCTCACGGACTTGGAGTGGTGCCCGTGTTAGTTCAAGTCGCGGCCAAACCTCCTTCTGGACCCAATAAGGACTTTGTTTTTAATGGCATTGGTAGGTGCTTCAGTTATTATAAAGTGTTATTATATAGCATTGTGTGTAACAAAACGAACATTTGACGACAATGAAAACCTAATACCATTGTTATTCACATTGATGTAATTGAAATATAGCAGCTTTAAGGCTTAAGTAAAATATAACAAACAGAAAACATGTGTAAAAACTCAGGAATCCTGTTTATATTCAAGAGGATATTATTTATGGCTTTTATTAACAGGTGAAATTCCTCGAGATGATGATTTTGATGAACCTTATGGAGCCGTTTCTTACTTGTACGACAAGGAATTTGTCTTGGTAACAACAATGTCGCGTGGAAATGATCATCCTGGAAAGGCAATATTAACAAGTATGCAGCATTATGAATGTTTCAAAAATAATATAATTTGGATTTAAATGTATAAGACCATTTCGTGGCATGTCTAAGAAGTGTGTTGAAATTTCTCTGAAAATGTTATGAAACCATACAATCATTATATAAAAACGACGCGGTTAATTTTCTTGCTTCCAATTTCTATATAAATGCATATAATATAACAGTACTGACAATATGAGGTCTGTTCAACCTTATAAGTGGATATAGTTGTAACCGCAAGTAGAAGAACATGCCCGAGTTGGACAATTTATTTTTAAATTTCATCTAAGAATTTAATATAAATGCATGGCTTGACAAAGAGCCTATATTGCAATTTCTTTAGTTAACAAACGTCTAATCCTATCAATGTTTGACGACTAAGGCGTAAGGACGTAAAACTTGCAACTTTCGTATTCGATAAAAAAAGGAATCTGGTATAAGAGGTTTATTCGTTATTGCATGTTCCTATATCAACTGCCACATTTTACGGTGCTTTTATGAGGACTAGAGTCACATAGACCTATACAAAGGACTAATTTAATCAATGCGTAATTGCTCTTTTAAAACAGGCTGTTGAACTTTTCAGTGAATAATAGGTATTTTGTTGGCCCGAACTCTCAGACAAGTGACGATTGCTATGTTCAAATATTGGCATGGAAACCAACGTCTCTGCCTGAGCCCGATTTTCATGTTGATAACATATCAGTCAAGTCAGGTTGTTCAAAAGGTAGGTTAAAGATTATATTTTAACATACATGAATATAAAATAACACAAAAATATAATGCACAGCCCTCGCAACACAGGGTTTGTCTTTAAAATTTTCTTGAAAGTGTCTGTCAATTTAAAGTGGTTTGTTTCCCTTGCGTTTCGTTGTATGTTCCTCTATTATAACGGTTATGGGTGGCTTGTCTTTAATAAAATACCAGCGGATGGTACACATTTCCCTCCGTAAATTTTTTGTTTATTTCTTGTTGCTTTTCTATATTAATATAGAACTGCACATTTTTAACGTCAAACAACAAAAAAGCAAATTAAAAAATATCCAATAGTAACTTAAACATAACTAAAGCCACACGCAAATGTATACCTTTTACTTTGATGTAGAATTTTTGAACCGCACTAAATTTGTTATACTTATACAGCGTTTGTAGTTTTCTGTCCGCATCTAGTATTCCCTATGTGTGGTAAAATACAACATTTGTGTGGAGAACTTGATGACATGTTTTAAAGGCCTGTTATTTCACATTTTAATTATCCATGTTAGTCGGATTAGCATATAACATACCATACCGTTCTCTACAATACGCATGCATGCACTTGTAAAAATCTCCTACACATGCATAAATCGAATAAAATGTCATAGATTATTGTTTTGTTTTTTTTTAACAATTTTAATTATCACCAATTTTATGAGTATTCGAAAAACATTTTTTTTTAAATTTAAACTGCCATTTGAAATCAAAAGGAGAAGATTGTTTTTGGGAAGTAAATCACGACTTTGGAACATATCCCAGCCTTGTAGTCGTGCGGACAATACTTGATGATTTCAGACTGACAAACCATTCATTGAGATCTGACGCCATTGGTAAGCTTGTTTGCTACTCTTTTTAAAAAATAAATTTACGGAAATTCATATTGCAGTTTCGCGTGTCATAAGAACATGTTTCCGAATATTTTCCAACATTTCAACTGAACATTTCAAACTGCTAGAAATACATTAATAATAAAATGAGACATTAAAAAAACAGAAACATCGATTGTATGTATAGATGCAATAATTAACGGTAATTGTAACGAATAAATGCACACATGTAATTCCTTATTATAATTAAACAAGTGATTAATAAAATCTACATTGACCGATGTTAACATTTTCAATAGTTAGCATATGCTGCCTTTCAGGTTCAGGATTCATCTGTTACTATGATAAATCTTTCGAACAAGGAATTCTTATGTATGGATTCAACGAGACAACATTCCGAATATGGACGGAAATACAGCTGCTGAACTCCCACTGTAAGGACAGTAACGGTCCTTGACTGTCATGCGCTTAACCAAAAGCACATTCTTTTTACAAAACCTTTCGCTATATAAAGTTATTCTTCGGTATTGCTATTTCATCCCTACATTGGCTTGCAGGTTCTTGGGTGTGGTATTTTTTAATGTCACAAAGGTGTTTTTCTAAATGCTCCGTGAATTCTTCCGCTTCAGATCTTTACTGTGCGGGCGATGGGCAAGGATTCGGGATCTGTGTGCAACATGGAACGCTAGAAATACTGGCTTGGAAGGAGATGACCTTAGCACCAACAGAGACAATTAATCTGTTTTTGGGGACACATGCTAAAGAACGTTTTGATCAGGAAAAGCTCATGTCGACCGAAACAAGAGGCCACAATTACTTTGTTCAACTTTGGGTACATTTTATTGCAATTTCATGAATAATGATACTTCTACTACTACTACTACTACTACTACTACTACTACTACTACTACTACTACTACTACTACTACTACTACTACTACTACTACTACTACTACTACTACTACTACTATTACTACTACTACTACTACTACTTCTACTTCTACTACTACTACTACTACTACTACTACTACTACTACTACTACTACTACTACTACTACTACTACTACTACTATTACTACTACTACTACCACTACTACTACTGTTACTACTAATAACTATAATACGAATTATTATTATTGTTGTTGTTATTATAAGACGTGGTAGTAAAAAAAGTAGTAGCAGTATGTGTTTCTAATTTCTCGTATGTATCATATTATATGAATTTGGTCTGAATACAGGTAACATGTGATATAATATAACAAATATTTATACATGAACATGCGATGCTATGTATATATTTAAACTTTGTCAGGCCACCGCTCGAAGTGGGCCGAATGTTCACTATCGATTTCTAGCCAGTGGTTCGATGGCTTCCACATCCGATCCCAAAATATTACCATGCACGTTTGGTGGCATCGAATTCGCATATTCTGATACCGCTCTGAGACTCTGGAAGCCAAACAACAGCTTTAATCGAGCTTCTATCATTTGTGTCCCAAACATTTTTGCTGGTGGAAAATATTCACAAAGCTCGAACGATGCGTCTGCTGTTGCCCATGTGTGGATAACTGTGGGTAAGCAAAACCTGAATGGAAACTTGTTTGTTAGTAAAACGTATAGTTTCAAACTATCAATGTTTATGTTTTTTCGTCAATAGTTTTACTTGTCTCAATGTTTTATTTGTTGTTTTTTTACTCAGATCACAATTTGCATGCAGAATGCAACACAACTCAAGACTGTTTGGATGGAAATTCAGCATGTAGCAATAACTTCACATGTCAATGCCAAGCAGGGTTTACGGAAATCCACCGAGAGGAAAACAAAACGGTTAAAAACAAGTATCATAATTCCAAAACGAGCATGAAATCTTATGTAAAGCTTTTTTTTTAAAGTTATGTACATATCCATACACGAATTATTTCCTGAAAGAACTGACCATTTGTTATTATTTGCTTCAGGAGACAGGCTGCCTAGTGGAGGGCGAATGCAGGGAGAAAAATGATACAGCAGGCGACTGTATCGGATGTCGATTAATTCGTGATTTATGTGGATGGTCGGCAGGTAGCGTAGTCAAATAATAGTTGTTATTCACACATTCATATCAATAAAAAAATAACACTTTCCATTTATGTTTACAATAAATTATATTAAAATTTAAAACTTAATTGTTTGATTTATGTTTTAAAACAAAATGGTGTACAAATACCAGTTTTCCTATCGGGTACAATATATGTAAGCCATAAAAAACTTTTCATTGATAATACACGTTCGAGTATAACGCTTATTGCAGTAAATAAAAAAAAGAAACTAACGTTTGTCCATCAATCTTATGAATTACAGTTGAACCACAAGACAATCACCTCAACACGACTGCTCTGATCGCCGGATTCTTGAGCTTAGGTTTACTTATTATCCTAGCAGTGCTTCTGCTTGTGTTTTTGTATCGACGAAATAGACAGAGGGAAGACAAGATAAGGTATTTCTACTGATAAAAAGCTCAAATAGCTTAATGCGTTTGAAAAATAAATATGTAATATATTGAATAAAAATGCGGAACTTAAAGTCAAATAATATTTTAACAACTCTTTGTCAAGTATTTCAAAGATAAAGGATTATCGAACATGTTTTATAAATTAAGATTAAATACGGAATAAACACGGAAATATTATTATATAGCAGTCCCCACATTCTTCACATTTCTCGCCCTTTGCCATTTAGACGTAATTTGCAATTTGCATCAAGTCCGTAGACATAGGTGAATCATTTGGCATGTTGGTTTCTGATTGCCTGCACTATCTAATAGTTTAAAAAGTGATCGATTCACATCGTTGGCATTAACCATATCGTTACGAAAGATTTCGACGTTTACAACAATACATGTTCGTCACTATTAAAAACCATTTGCAAGCATAGTACGAAATGTGATATCGAACAAACTTGTTTAATACGTCCAGAAGCACAACGTCTTTAATATCAAGCGCAGAAAGTATGTTTATAACAATAATCAAACTGTATTACAATGCCCCTAAATTACAAATCTTATTTAAACTGCAAAATTTTGTCCAACTGACTTTTTAATTGGTGATACTGTAAGCATAAAGTTGTTACAAGATAAATATTGGGACAGTGCGGTATCCAGTTAACCCGCACCATAACCCATACCTACCCGTTTTCTTCTTATTTTCCTTTTCTTTTGCAGGTGTGCAGGTACAACGGCATTCAACAATGTAGGATATGAATCAAGCAAAAGTTGCAAGGAATAACAAACCAGAACGAATTTATGCACAAAGAGATACCTTTCCGGAGACGTTTGTCTCGTACAAAAGGAGCTTGAAGTCGTTCACCTGCTAGGGTAGACGTTTGGTCGTGCGTTACGTAAATACTGAACAGAAACTTATTTTAGAGGGACGTACATCTATTTTGTTTAACCTGATTTCTTTGCTGGCACAATTTAGAACTTCATTACGAACAGTGCAAAATGCCACCGGGAATGCACAATCCATTGATGTGGTGTATATGTCATATAGTCTTCATATATGGTAATTATCATGTATTCGAATTAAGTTGTTTACAATCAAATACACGAACATAACTACAAGTTCGTCTCTTTATATATGTTTCTTTATATATTGAAAATGTATTTTCTGGACAAACATCTTTACGTTATTAACTTAAAAAAGGGAATGCTATTAATTTAAGTGTTTCATAACAGCAAATATCTACTCAAATCTTGAGTGGCGTAGCGACTCTTATCTGCCAACAAGAGTTCATGAAGTATGTGGTAAGCAACCAGGCAGTAATTCCGATTTATTTGCAAATTGCGCAAACGGTATATGAATTTACCAAGAAATTTAAGTTGGAGTCCACGTGTAGAATGTCTAACCTCATGCCGCTTGTTAATCAGCATATACTTGCATATGTTATTGCATTTTTACAGGACATATACTATTATCAATATCTTTTTAACGTTTTGAATACTTATTTTAACCAGCATGGTTGATTTTAAGCTTCTGACTTCAAGGTCTGGCAAAGATGGCTTATGGAATTCTTTCCAAGTACGGAATATACTCTTAAAACAACCGTAACCTGTTTATTGTTATATCATGTTTGAGAAATACATAGACAATAATCCGGTATCAGGATAATTTGTAATTTTAAATTGTCAGCATAAATTTGTTTATCACAGTGTTAAAATAAACTTAGTGTATAACTTAAAGTTAGCAACACAAATCCTAGGCTGGTTGTGTATAAGCAAGTGGCGACTCGACACATGCTTTACCGCAAGTTATAATACTAAACGACAATTTGGGACATTTTCCCTTATTGTATATTAAAGGCATATGTCTTCCTATTAAATATTTTTTATCGATTTAAGGAACATGTAACCGACATACATGCCAACGTGAACAAATGCTTTTGGCATTTATTCAAGCATTATAAATTGACGCCCACTTCTAGAGTGCAAACAGTCTTGTTTCAAATGCTGAATTAAGAAATATTTACAGCTACCTTAAATATATTATTATTTCTAAATGATAAAATACCGCGCTGTCAATTATAAATAATGCACTATAGATGACATTCATATTGAGATTGTTTAATCAGATTATTTATAGTAAAAAAAACACCGTACCGCACAAACGACATCTCTGGCAAGACGAAATTACGAAAATCCGGACGTGTCCAGCATTTTAATATGTCTTTACTTGCTGGGATACGACAACACTGGTTCCTCTTAGAAAAAACAACACTATGCAACACACACGTCTTAATATGTTGTGAATCGGAATTAACTTTGTATAACTTTATGCAAAATATTTGTACCTTGACTATTATCAAATCAGTCCGATCTATATTATTCATCCAAGCGTGCAACTTCGCCATATCTCTGTTTCCACTTCAGGTATGAAATAAAATGTTTCTTATGTGTGAAGAGTCTTTATAAACATTTAAATTAATCAATACCTATACATTTGTTAAGCCTCTGAGAAAGATTTATTGAACCGTTAATACATAGAAAAGTCCAGTTAAGGTTTGAGTGTAAGCTGAAATAAAGAGATAATGTTGTATGCAACAACTATATACCTCGGTAACCGCTACAGATATTAAATTGACCTTCCACACATGTCATCGTGATCATCGTGCGATGTCACTTAATCATACCCCTATGTTTAACCTGCATTTTCGCTGAACTATGCTCCTTTATGTATAAAGAAAATTAAGTAAGCGTTTGCAAGCAACAACAACTTTTATTAGCTGATATGTTTACCTAGCTTAAAGTTGCATTTTGGACCGGTTGTGACAAGGGCAAGGTCACTATGCTAAGAATGTAGAAAGTTTGCGTTCAATAACTTTAGTTTGGATGGATGTGTTGTATTGTAGTTTTGTGTGTACGCAGGTAGTTTACTGATCTTGTGAGAGATTATATTTGGGGCAAGTGGGATCAAGATACATATTACTTAAAATATAAACAGAGTGTATTCTAATAGCTTTAGATTCGATGGAGGTATTTTTTTATCTTAAATTATGTGTGTACGAAGCATACATTCTGAATTCTAAGTTTGTGAGACAATAGCATAAACTGTTCCCATTTACTGTCAAAGGAATCTAACTTATGTTTTGAAATTGATATTTTTCTCAAGTTATCATATATTCATAATTAGTGTATATCTTTGCTACTGTTATGCTTGGAGTGCATTTATTCATTTTACACAAGTATAACTTAATAAATAAAATAACATTATTTATGGTTCTAGCAGACATAATTACATTTCCAAGTAGAAAGATTGTCATGTTAATTAAAGATTGAGATTGTTCTGGTAACATCTCATCAATAATTGCTTTAAATATCTGACATTCCGAGAATAAATGTTTTAATTGTCCTCACTTTGTTTGCAAAATAAACATAATGAGTCTCCTCCATCAAAACTAAAGTTACTGAGTGGAAACTATGTTCCTAGTTTTAGTAACAGTATCCTTAAACCAATTGGCCGAAAATGCAATCGCTATATAGATATGTATGCTTCGTACACACATAATTTAAGAGAAAAAATACCTCCATCGAATCTAAAGCTATTAGGATACAATCTGTTTATATTTTAAGTAATATTGATCTTGATCCCACTGGCCCCAAATATAATCTCTCACAAGATCAGTATACTACCTGCATACACACAAAAGTACAACACAATACATCCATCCTAACTAAAGTTATTGAACGCAAACTTTCTACATTCTTAGCATAGTGACCTTGCCCTTGTCACAACCGGTCCAAAATGCAACTTTAAGCTAGGTAAACATATCAGCTAATAAAAGTTGTTGTTGCTTGCAAACGCTTACTTAATTTTCTTTATACATAAAGGAGCATAGTTCAGCGAAAATGCAGGTTAAACATAGGGGTATGATTTAGTGACATCGCACGATGATCACGATGACATGTGTGGAAGGTCAATTTAATATCTGTAGCGGTTACCGAGGTAAATAGTTGTTGCATACAACATTATCTCTTTATTTCAGCTTACACTCAAACCTTAACTGGACTTTTCTATGTATTAACGGTTAAATAAATCTTTCTCAGAGGCTTAACAAATGTATACGTATTGATTAATTTAAATGTTTATAAAGACCCTTCACACATAAGAAACATTTTATGTCATACCTGAAGTGGAAACAGAGATATGGCGAAGTTGCACGCTTGGATGAATAATATAGATCGGACTGATTTGATAATAGTCAAGGTACAAATATTGTGCATAAAGTTATACAAAGTTAATTCCGATTCACAACATATTAAGACGTGTGTGTTGCATAGTGTTGTTTTTTCTAAGAGGAACCAGTGTTGTCGTATCCCAGCAAGTAAAGACATATTAAAATGCTGGACACGTCCGGATTTTCGTAATTTCGTCTTGCCAGAGATGTCGTTTGTGCGGTACGGTGTTTTTTTACTATAAATAATCTGATTAAACAATCTCAATATGAATGTCATCTATAGTGCATTATTTATAATTGACAGCGCGGTATTTTATCATTTAGAAATAATATATTTAAGGTAGCTGTAAATATTTCTTAATTCAGCATTTGAAACAAGACTGTTTGCACTCTAGAAGTGGGCGTCAATTTATAATGCTTGAATAAATGCCAGAAGCATTTGTTCACGTTGGCATGTATGTCGGTTACATGTTCCTTAAATCGATAAAAAAACATTTAATAAGAAGACATATGCCTTAAATATACAATAAGGGAAAATGTCCCAAATTGTCGTTTAGTATTATAACTTGCGGTAAAGCATGTGTCGAGTCGCCACTTGCTTATACACCACCAGCCTAGGATTTGTGTTGCTAACTTTAAGTTATACACTAAGTTTATTTTAACACTGTGATAAACAAATTTATGCTGACAATTTAAAATTACAAATTATCCTGATACCGGATTATTGTCTATGTATTTCTCAAACAAGATATAACAATAAACAGGTTACGGTTGCTTTAAGAGTATATTCCGTACTTGGAAATAATTCCATAAGCAATCTTTGCCAGACCTTGAAGTCAGAAGCTTAAAATCAACCATGCTGGTTAAAATAAGTATTCAAAACGTTAAAAAGATATTGATAATATTATATGTCCTGTAAAAATGCAATAACATATGCAAGTATATGCTGATTAACAAGCGGCATGAGGTTAGACATTCTACACGTGGACTCCAACTTAAATTTCTTGGTAAATTCATATACCGTTTGCGCAATTTGCAAATAAATCGGAATTACTGCCTGGTTGCTTACCACATACTTCATGAACTCTTGTTGGCAGATAAGAGTCGCTACGCCACTCAAGATTTGAGTAGATATTTGCTGTTATGAAACACTTAAATTAATAGCATTCCCTTTTTAAAGTTAATAACGTAAAGATGTTTGTCCAGAAAATACATTTTCAATATATAAAGAAACATATATAAAGAGACGAACTTGTAGTTATGTTCGTGTATTTGATTGTAAACAACTTAATTCGAATACATGATAATTACCATATATGAAAACTATATGACATACACACCACATCAATGGATTGTGCATTCCAGGTGGCATTTTGCACTGTTTGAACTGAAGTTCTAAATTGTGCCAGCAAAGAAATCAGGTTAAACAAAATAGATCTACGTCCCTCTAAAATAAGTTTATGTTCAGTATTTACATACTGCACGACCAAACGTCTACCCTAGCAGGTGAACGACTTCAAGTTCCTGTTGTGCGAGACAAACGTCTCCGGAAAGGTATCTCTTTGTGCATAAATTCGTTCTGGTTTGTTATTCCTTGCAACCTTTGCTTGATTCGTATCCTTTATTGTTGAATACCGTTGTACCTGCACACCTGCAAAAGAAAAGGACAATAAGAAGAAAACAGGTAGGTATGTGTTAGGGTGCGGGTTAACTGGATACCGAACTGTCCCAATATTTATCTTGTAACAACTTTATGCTTACTTTATCACCAATTAAGAAGTCAGTTGGACAAAATTTTGCAGTTTAAATAAGATTTGTAATTTAGGGGCATTGTAATACAGTTTGATTATTGTTATAAACATACTTTCTGCGCTTGATATTGAAGACGTTGTGCTTCTGGACGTATTAAACAAGTTTGTTCGATATCACATTTCGTATTACGCTTGCAAATGGTTTTTAATAGTGACGAACATGTATTGTTGTAAACGAAAATCTTTCGTAACGATATGGTTAATGCCAACGATGTGAATCGATCACTTTTTAAACTATTAGATAGTGCAGGCAATCAGAAACCAACATGCCAAATGATTCACCTATGTCTACGGGCTTGATGCAAATTGTTTGTTACGTCTAAATGACAAAAGGCGAGAAATGTGAAGCATGTGGGGACTGCTATATAATAATATTTCCGTGTTTATTCCGTATTTAATCTTAATTTATAAAACAGGTTCGATAATCCTTTATCTTTGAAATACTTGACAAAGAGTTGTTAAAATATGATTTGACTTTAAGTTCCGCATTTTTATTCAATATATTACATATTTATTTTTCAAACGCATTAAGCTATTTGAGCTTTTTATCAGTAGAAATACCTTATCTTTTCTACCCTCTGTCTATTTCGTCGATACAAAAACACAAGCAGAAGCACTGCTAGGATAATAAGTAAACCTAAGCTCAAGAATCCGGCGATCAGAGCAGTCGTGTTGAGGTTATTGTCTTGTGGTTCAACTGTAAATTCATAAGATTGATGGACAAACGTTAGTTTTTTTATATTTACTGCAATAAGCGTTATACTCGAACTTGTATTATCAATGAAAAGTTTTTTTTATGGCTTACATGTATTGTACCCGATAGGAAAACTGGTACTTGTACACCATTTCGTTTTTAAACATAAATCAAACACTTAAGTTTTAAATTTTAATATAATTTATTGTAAACATAAATGGAAAGTGTTATTTTTTTATTGATATGAATGTGTGAATAACAACTATAATTTGACTACGCTACCTGCCGACCATCCACATAAATCGCGAACCCAAAAGAAGTGTCCTTAAGTATGACAGATGACCGGTAGCTGTGGGATCCGACAGCCATAGTGCAGAAATATCCTATATCCTTTTACGTATCCTTTTAGTTAATGAAATACAGTGTCTTTATGTTGCCAAATATTTGCTCATATTATCATTATAATTATTGTTTTAACTCTAGTTATATCAATTTATTACATAATATTTTACTTTTACTGTGTTTTAATAGTGTAGCCGGTATTGTTTTATTGCTTAAGTTCCTTACAGCATTATTATTGATATCACACATTTTAAGATCATTAATCCTTTAATTAATGCTGCATAATATTATCAATACCTCTTATGTTTTATCAATTTTATGTACATATATATGTTTTGTACAACGCCATTGAATATAATTATATAAATAGGCGTTTCATCAAATTAGCAAGTTTTTTTTTTAATGAATTAATCGACATCCGATACAGTCGCCTGCTGTATCATTTTTCTCCCTGCATTCGCCCTTCACTAGTCAGCCTGTCTCCTGAAGCAAATAATAAAATATGGTTATTTCTTTCAGGAAATAATTCGTGTATGGATATGTACATAACTTAAAAAAAGAGCTTTACATAAGATTTCATGCTCGTTTTGGAATTATGATACTTGTTTTTAACCGTTATGTTTTCTTCTCGGTAGATTTCCGTAAACCCTGCTTGGCATTGACATGTGAAGTTATTGCTACATGCTGAATTTCCATCCAAGCAGTCTTGAGTTGTGTTGCATTCTGCATGCAAATTGTGATCCGAGTAAAAAAAAAAACATATACAACATTGAGACAAGTAAAACTATTGACGAAAAAAACATCAACATTGATAGTTTGAAACTATACGTTTTACTAACAAACAAGTTTCCATTCAGGTTTTGCTTACCCACAGTTATCCACACATGGGCAAAAGCAGACGCATCGTTCGAGCTTTGTGAATATTTTCCGCCAGCAAAAATGTTTGGGACACAAATGATAGAAGCTCGATTAAAGCTGTTGTTTGGCTTCCAGAGTCTCAGAGCGTTATCAGAATATGCGAATTCGATGCCACCAAACGTGCATGGTAATATTTTGGGATCGGATGTGGAAGCCATCGAACCACTGGCTAGAAATCGATAGTGAACATTCGGCCCACTTCGAGCGGTGGCCTGACAAAGTTTAAATATATACATAGCATCGCATGTACATGTATAAATATTTGTTATATTATATCACATGTTACCTGTATTCAGACCAAATTCATATAATATGATATATACAAGAAATTAGAAACACATACTGCTACTACTTTTTTTACTACCACGTCTTATAATAACAACAACAATAATAATAATTATTATTATAGTTATTAGTAGTAACAGTAGTAGTAGTAGTAGTAGTAGAAGTAGTAGTAATATTAGTAGTAGTAGTAGTAGTAGTAGTAGTAGTAGTAGTAGTAGTAGTAGTAGTAGTAGTAGTAGTAGAAGTAGAAGTAGTAATAGTAGTAGTAGTAGTAGTAGTAGTAGTAGTAGTAGTAGTAGTAGTAGTAGTAGTAGTAGTAGTAGTAGAAGTAGTAGTAGTAGTTGTAGTAGTAGTAGTAGTAGTAGTAGTAGTAGAAGTAGTAGTAGTAGTAGTAGTAGTAGTAGTAGTAGTAGTAGTAGTAGTAGTAGTAGTAGTATCATTATTCATGAAATTGCAATAAAATGTACCCAAAGTTGAACAAAGTAATTGTGGCCTCTTGTTTCGGTCGACATGAGCTTTTCCTGATCAAAACGTTCTTTAGCATGTGTCCCCAAAAACAGATTAATTGTCTCTGTTGGTGCTAAGGTCATCTCCTTCCAAGCCAGTATTTCTAGCGTTCCATGTTGCACACAGATCCTGAATCCTTGCCCATCACCCGCACAGTAAAGATCTGAAGTCCAAGAATTCACGGAGCATTTAGAAAAACACCTTTGTGACATTAAAAAATACCACACCCAAGAACCTGCAAGCCAATGTAAGGATGAAATAGCAATACTGAAGAATAACTTTATATAGCGAAAGGTTTTGTAAAAAGAATGTGCTTTTGGTTAAGCGCATGATAGTCAAGGACCGTTACTGTCCTTACAGTGGGAGTTCAGCAGCTGTATTTCCGTCCATATTCGGAATGTTGTCTCGTTAAATCCATACATAAGAATTCCTTGTTCGAAAGATTTATCATAGTAACAGATGAATCCTGAACCTGAAAGGCAGCATATGCTAACTATTGAAAATGTTAACATCGATCAATGTAGATTTTATTAAGCACTTGTTTAATTATAATAAGTTATTACATGTGTGAATTCTCTTTATACGTTACAATTGCCGTTAATTATTGCATCTATACCTACAATCAATGTTTCTGTTTTTTTTTAAATGTCTCCTTTTATTATTAATGTATTTCGAGCAGTTTGAAATGTTCAGTTGAAATGTTGGAAAATATTCGGAAACATGTTCTGATGACACGCGAAACTGCAATATGAATTTCCGTAAATTTATTTTTAAAAAGGAGTAGCAAACAAGCTTACCAATGGCGTCAGATCTCAATGAATGGTTTGTCAGTCTGAAATCATCAAGTCTTGTCCGCACGACTACAAGGCTGGGATATGTTCCAAAGTCGTGACTTACTTCCCAAAAAACAATCTTCTCCTTTGGATTTCAAATGGCAGTTTTAATTAAAAAAAATGTTTTTCGCATACTCATAAAATTAGTGATAATTAAAATTGTTAAAAAAACAAAACAATAATCTATGACATTTTATTCGATTTATGCATGTGTATGAGATTTTTACAAGTGCATGCATGCGTATTGTAGAGAACGGTATTGTATGTTATATGCTAATCCGACTTACATGGATAATTAAAATGTGAAATAACAGGCCTTTAAAACATGTCATCAAGTTCTCCACACAAATGTTGTATTTTACCACACATTGGGAATACTAGATGCGGACAGAAAACTACAAACGCTGTATAAGTATTACAAATTTAGTGCGGTTCAAAAATTCTACATCAAAGTAAAAGGTATACATTTGCGTGTGGCTTGAGTTATGTTTTAGTTACTATTGGATATTTTTTAATTTGCTTTTTTGTTGTTTGACGTTAAAAATGTGCAGTTCTATATTAATATAGAAAAGCAACAAGAAATAAACAAAAAATTTACGGAGGGAAATGTGTACCATCCGCTGGTATTTTATTAAAGACACGCCCCCCATAACCGTTATAATAGAGGAACATACAACGAAACGCAAGGGAAACAAACCACTTTAAATTGACAGACACTTTCAAGAAAATTTTAAAGACAAACCCTGTGTTGCGAGGGTTGTGCATTATATTTTTGTGTTATTTTATATTTATGTATGTTAAAATGTAATCTTTAACCTACCTTTTGAACAACCTGACTTGACTGATATGTTATCAACATGAAAATCGGGCTCAGGCAGAGACGTTGGTTTCCATGCCAATATTTGAACATAGCAATCGTCACTTGTCTGAGAGTTCGGGCCAACAAAATACCTATTATTCACTGAAAAGTTCAACAGCCTGTTTTAAAAGAGCAATTACGCATTGATTAAATTAGTCCTTTGTATAGGTCTATGTGACTCTAGTCCTCATAAAAGCACCGTAAAATGTGGCACTTGATATAGGAACATGCAATAACGAATAAACCTCTTATACCAGATTCCTTTTTTTTCATCGAATACAAAAGTTGCAAGTTTTACGTCCTTACGCCTTAGTCGTCAAACATTGCTAGGATTAGACGTTTGTTTACTCAAGAAATTGCAATATAGGCTCTTTGTCAAGCCATGCATTTATATTAAATTCTTAGATGAAATTTAAACATAAATTGTCCAACTCGGGCATGTTCTTCTACTTGCGGTTACAACTATATCCACTTATAAGGTTGACAGACCTCATATTGTCAGTACTGTTAAATTATATGCATTTATATAGAAATTGGAAGCAAGAAAATTAACCGCATCGTTTTTATATAATGATTGTATGGTTTCATAACATTTTCAGAGAAATTTCAACACACTTCTTAGACATGCCACGAAATGGTCTTATACATTTAAATCAAAATTATATTATTTTCGAAACATTCATAATGCTGCATACTTGTTAATATTGCCTTTCCAGGATGATCATTTCCACGCGACATTTTTGTTACCAAGACAAATTCCTTGTCGTACAAGTAAGAAACGGCTCCATAAGGTTCATCAAAATCATCATCTCGAGGAATTTCAACTGTTAATAAAAGCCATAAATAATATCCTCTTGAATATAAACAGGATTCCTGAGTTTTCACACATGTTTTCTGTTTGTTATATTTTACTTAAGCCTTAAAGCGGCTATATTTCAAATACATCAATGTGAATAACAATGGTATCAGGTTTTTATCGTCGTCAAATGTTCGTTTTGTTACACACAATGCTATATAATAACACTTTATAATAACTGAAGCACTCACCAATGCCATTAAAAACAAAGTCCTTATTGGGTCCAGAAGGAGGTTTGGCCGCGACTTGAACTAACACGGGCACCACTCCAAGTCCGTGAGGAACCTTGAGCAAATCCCTACCTTTTTTCCCTGAGAGATATAACCAGTCACTCACAAAGTCAGGGCTCCTCATTGTCCTTCCTTCAACCATATGAAAGAAACGTTCGAACATTTTAATATGCAATGTACATAGAAAGCCAAACACATTATTCTTTCAACTTTTGTTAAATTAAAGTAAAATAAACGATTGAATCATTGAATAATTATTTTTCTTTTACATACCTGAACACATTTTTGAATTCATAAGGATTAAAATGATAAAATTAAGTCTATCCATGTTCAATCTAAGTTCTTCAGATCAAATTGAGAATGAATCCTAAATGATCGGAATATATATCCGAGGGCTGAACGGAAAACTGTTGTAACTCACTTTTTTGAAATTTTACAGTAGAGAGTAAAAACTGTTTTTTAACATTATTAATTCTTTTTTTAATAAAGTGTTTACCCAGTAAGTGGTAACTTTTTATTGTTTTACTATAAAATATATTTCAAATGATTACAGTATAATATTACATATTATATTTGATGGATTTTAACTTGCAACAGTTTTCCACTGAAATCTGTGAAAACTTCAGTATACAAATTAATGGAAAACTGTTGTAAGTGAACTTACAACACTTTTCCGCTGTAATATGTGCAAACTACAGTAAGAATATTAATGGAAAACTGTTGTAAGTGAAAGGCTTGCAGCTTTACAATTAAATGTGTTTACCTAAAACTAAACAATAGGACTTTGTTTATAGAAAAGTTATCAACACCTTATAGAAAACATGTTTTATGTTTATTAACTTCAACAATACAACATGCAAAATACAGAAAACAAAAAAAACTGCAGAAAACTCCTGTTATTATAGTTAACTGATTTCATGTCTTTAAACACAATACATACCTTATTTTAACAAGGCAGTATTTATTAAAATTATTACATAATTTATGATAATTATACAAATTAAAATAATGGTATTGTAAAGCCAATTTGTTTTATTGTGTCTATACTTCAAGGTATCTTGTCAAATGTTTACAACACTATATCAGTTTTAATTTTTTTAGACATGACAGTCACACTCAGCAACAAAATGTAACTAAACATGGTATAAGTGCTATTAGAGCTATTGTTATATACATTTTAAACAAAATATGAGAATATACATGGTACACTGTACAACTTGTATTGTGCATTGTACACCATTGACATGCAACTATTTTGTACAAAATGTTGTCTGATGTAAATACCAGTATTAGTATTTATCTTAATGCACCTTACATCAAGCAAATACCAATTCTGAACATCTTGAATTAAAATAAAACATAATAAACATAATTTTTAAAAATTATAATCCATTACAATTCTACAATCATTTGCATAAAAATTCATTCAATTTCATGTGGTAGCAAAAATGTAAAACGGCTGGTGAATGGATGGAATAATTTGTTTTCTGCACAAACTTATTAAGTCCATATATTTTTCTTTAGAAATAGGATTTTCATCCTCCTGGAGTTGTGGAAGTATAATTGATGAGGGATCAGGACTGCTTGTCCGTAGTTTCTTAAGTAAGTCAATCTCAAACATTTGACCCTCATAATGGGTGGCATATGTGAGAGAGTTCGGTTGGACCAAATACAATTTAAGTATCTTAATTTTGTTCCAGAACACTTTTTCACCTTCTGTGTTTTGCTAAAATTATTAAGATTTTTCGAAACCAACTTAAAATCATAAAAATCTTTTAAACACATTTCCTTGACCTTGAAGGGCTGGTCACGTCTTGCCGATCTTATAATTGCTGCCCATTGAGAGGTGGAAAATATGGGAACCTTTTTGGATACTGATTCTATAGTGGTATGGATAGCATCGTTCTCATTCTGAGTGTGTCCCTTTTCTAAGTATTTGTGAGTAATGGAATTTATTTGAAACTTTTGAAGGCAAAACCAAAGCATTGAGGCATAAAACTTATTTTTATTTTGGCCACAGCAATTATCACTGTAAAATATGAAATCCTTTTTCCCTTCAGCCACTTTGCTTTTAATAAAATTATACACACACGAGCTTACCTCACATGCCCCCCTTTTTGAAATAGTCTCATTCCAGACATAACAAAAACCATCTCTGGTGCCCAAATCATACATTGAAAAGTTAAATGTATTTAGTCTGCGCTTGTAGTATACGCAACTTTCAAAACTTTTGGGGGTTAAAAGTATTTGCTGTATGTCAAAACATGCACAAGCAAGTGATTGGTTTGATTTTGCATCATTTTTATCTTTCTGCTTATTATCACGTGATAGATTGTTTTCTTAACGATTTTTGTAATTTAACTCCATGCTTTCCCTTTGTTTTAGAGGAGTTTTGTATGCCACGCAAATGTCGCATTGGTCTTTAATTGGGCTATGGAACGCAATATTATATTCGGTGTTAAAAACTTTCCTATAAACAGATAAAGCTACAGAAGTCACATTGTGTTCAATTCAAAATTCTTTGTACAAGGAATACATTTTTGTAACATTAAGTTCAGGGCTGAGATATTCTTTTTTAGAGTCTTTACGACAATAATGACTTTCTACTTTGGGGAAAGATTCAATATGTTTTCTTAGTAATACAAGTTGTGATTGACTTGTTTTGTGTGGTCTGTTGTGATGTTTTCCCCTGCTGTCTTTAGCAACAATACCCATGTTCATTTTCTTGTAAGTTGTTAATAGGTACCGGTCTGAAATTGAAAGGGTGGCAATAAAAAATGTTTTGCACACTTTCTTTTCCACAGACAAATCATTTTCATCATTTTTGTGTGGAAAAGTGTATGAAATAGATGTCTTTTTGGGTTTTGAAGCACTTTTATTGTTTAACTTTGGGGTTGCAAATTTTGAAATAAAATTTCTCTGCTTATTGATATCTGAAAGTTGCCAGAATCCGTGAAATATTTTATATCTATCTGCCTCTGAAAAGTTTTGATGACATTTATACCGGCATCTAGCACCACAGCCTGGTTTCATTTCCCTAGCCTTTATGTGTTTACCCTTCTCAGTAGTGTATTCAAGCCCCTGATTTCGTCTCCTTTTCAGAACATTTCTCTTCCAATTGCTAGTATCTTTTGTTCTTTTACGAGCATTTCTTTTACCCCCAATTGCATTATCTGTTATACGTGTGGCCAATAGCACAGGTGTACTTATATTAAGTGCTTCATTGTTAGACACTTCCTTGTTATGTTTATTAATTAAATGACTTAAAGGAGGATCATCCTCACCAACATCCTTCAAGAGACTATAATCAACATTAGTGTTTGCACTATTGATTCCATTCACATTCGTGTCAATAATGGTACTATTACTACTTTGCTCATCATCAGATTCTGTATCAGTAAATTTACTGAATGCATTTTCATCAATTAATTCTAATAACTCTCCACTATCATTTATATTTTTTGAAACATCTGTCAGGTCATTATCATCTGTGTCACTAGCAGTAAGGGCAATGTCATTATTGTCATGGGAACCATGTTCACAGTCATGTAGGTCAAGATCAGCAGCATCCCCATCATCAATATGTTTTGCTATATTTCGTTTCCATTTATTTTCATCCCTTTTTCTTTTTCTACCATCACCCACAATAGAATTGTTTTCCAAATAGTGAACATCTTTTTCGCCATCTTTACCAGCAAATGTGGAAATCATTGGACTGACCTCAGGAATCTTACAGGAACTACTAACATTTGAATTACTAGCGCCATTTGTTTTCGTTTGGCATAGTATTGCTAATGGTATATCATCACTGGTACAACTCAGTGTGCTATCACTATCATCATAATTTTCATCATCATCTCTTTCATCATCAGCATCATCCTCATCATTTTCAATACAGTCATCTTTGCCAGCACAAAAATCTACATCATTACTCTCACCTAAATCAAGACCAGGATCTAAATTTAAATCCCCAGTGTTTTGAACATTTTTACAAAACTTGTCAGAACAATTAGTATCTGCTTTAGAAAATTCATCTGTACCAACAGCAGTTTCATATTCTGTTAAAGAGAAAACATCTGCATCAATACTTCCTCCATCAGATTGTTTCACGGTTCTCTCACACATACTATCATCCAATACATCATCAGATTGTTTCATGGCTCTCTCACACATACTATCATCCAACAAAGTGTTATCAATACAACTTAGCAAAAGATCACTGTTATCAAAGTCACATAGTACAGCATCAACTTGGCTTTTAAAACCATCTTGATCTTCACTGTAGAGGCTTGAAAGTTCACTGCTACTGTCTTCATTTGAATTTTGGGCCCGCTCAATGGCTTCGTTTGCCATTAAAAGCCTACAACAGTACTCCCCATCAGAGCATGGGTCAAAAAAACTAAAGCTGCTGTCCATATCAGTTGAATAATCAGAACTGCCAAACTGAAGAGGTATAACAGGAAGAGTGATGGCTGCCATTTCAAAAGGGACAGGTTGCTTCAAATGAAGAGATGCTGCTAAATGTCTAACAAAGTTACTCAACGCAAAGATGGTCCTGTGCTCTGTAAGACATGCTGTGCCACCATCGGCTTCAAGCATGCCAACTTCATTCCTGCTATGCGAGTCAAACAAATAATAACTGTCGTCATTTTTCAAGATACATGTTGAATAGAATGGTTCACTGTTTCCAATCGTTAAAATGCACCCAGCCATGAGATGTTCATTCATCAATTTTTCAACTGCATCATTCAGTGAATAAAATGGCTCACTAAGTCTAGTGGAACTTTGTAAATTACCATGCAGACAGTGTGCTACATTTGCAGTTGTTGTTAGTAGGTCATCCAGATTGAGATATGTCAATGATGTGTTGTTGGTCAAAGATGTATAAAGAGCATCACCTTTATGTAAAATATCATTTATGTCCACAGAAGTCCAAAACCTTGGTGGACACTTAAAACTCTCAAAAATTGCAGTGGTGGCAATGGCCAAGCATTGTCTTCCATCCCCAATAAGACTACTGTGGCCTTGATGAATTGTCCCTCTTACAACATTCATTGCTAAATATCCTAAAATATAATACAGTTAATTCATTTTTAATGTAAAACTTCAGCTTTATTACTGTATTATACCTTTGAGAATAATGTCGTTTGCAATCAGTGTATTGCATCAAAACTTAAAATGTTAGTATCATTTAATGTAATTATTGTTAAAAATTTCAGTTAGACCTCTATAAACTCAAACAGCTTCTGGTTTCAGTGGTTTGATTATTTTTAACAAATAAAAATATTATTATTTGTATGCACTGATATAATTTTTAGAAGCTAAAAGATAAATGCATAAACAATTTTTATTTCTTTATTTTTTTGTTACATTAATAAATAAATATATATATTACTCACTTGCATCTTAGCTGTTTGGATATTTTGAGGAGAAAATTCTTTACTGCCTTTCAAGGTTAAGCAATGTTAAGTTTAATGACATCATCATCATGCTATGACATCATTTAATTCATAAACAAAGTGCATGTAATAACTATAGTGCTAAGTAAGTACAGTTTTCCATTAAGAATAATCTACCTTGTAGGAAAAAAGATAATGGAAAACTGTATGTAACTCATGTTACAACATATGAGTTACATACAGTTTTCCACTTCCTGAAATGGGCCATTTAAGTTACAACACTTTTGCACAAACCATGTTTTAGGCATTTATTCAAAGAATATGGTAATAATAAGTTTAGTTCATATGTATTAGTAGAAGATATAGTGAAAATAGCAAAAAAGTGATTTAAAAAAAAAAAAGTGAGTTACAACAGTTTTCCATTCAGCCCTCGATATGTATTTCTGTGAGCTATTCGCGGACGTAGAATGAAAACCAGTAACATGAACAATAAAAAATAAACTTTCTTATCTTTCTTCAAAGCACGGTAGTTTTCAAGTTTATCTACATCGTTCACAGGGTTATCTCTCTTTAAGTGTAAAATGACGACAAATAATCATTTACCAAATGCTTGATGTTTTCCGAACTTCCGATTTAGAAGTGGGTGGCGATTAAAAAATCAATTGACTGAATCAGGAAGCAGTAACATAACAAATTATTTTAAAAATGTCCTGTAGTGAAAAGACTGAAAAATTAAAATGGCCGGAACAACGTTTACATGTCGTTGTAAATGTATGCATGTTCTCCATAATGTTAGGATAGTTTTCCATATCGCCATTGTCATTGTCGGTCGTAATACCCTGTAAATGATTTCTTCTTTTCTACCTCTTGGCGTTACCAGGGGGGAAGGCATGCGTATGAGGGAGTTGACTGCGTTAAAGAGTTGCTTGTTTGAACTGACATACGAAATGGCGTCATATTCGTGATATTCACTAAGGAGTAGCGTGCATTTTTACCCGGTAGGTCAGTCACTTTATATTGATATTTCTTTTTAATGAATACGCCTTTTCGGCTCTACGGTATTTCAGCTTCCCTCGGGTTTTTTTTTTGTTTCAAGATCGTTGATGTCGAAATAAAAACGTTCTTGAAGGAAAATCGTCCACTAGTTTGTTGTTTAATAACTTGACATTCGAGATTTTGGATGTTAGAATTTTATGTTCTATTAAATTGAACAGTATTTGCACATGTTAACAATAAAATATGACACAAGAGCTGTCAGAAGACAGCGCGCTCGACTAATCGAGTGCTTGACAGTATAACGTAAGCCACCATGGGGAAATTGTTCATATTCAATATGGTCAAGGTAATATAGTCATATTCTAAGTGGAAGAGGACCATAATTGAAACATATTGATCGCTTATGCTTTTAAGAAGTTGTACTTCATAGACGATTCTGAGTTCAGGTATATTTTCCACAATGTATTGAACATTTGTAAAGACATAAAACAAAGTAATAAGATTTTATTTCAAGTTTGATAGCAATAGCTTGGGTGGGATGGTCCTTCAAAAATTAAATAAATAAAAATTTGTTGTTTTTTTTACCATGTTTAAATAAAATCTTTTTGGGTGGGGGGTGGGGTGGGGAGAGGGGTATAATGTGGAGGGGTGGTCATTTATTAGATTATCGTTCAAAAATAAGAAAAAAAGAAGGAAAAAATAATAATTTTTATTTTATTTTTTTTGGGAGGGGATTCTGGGGTGGAGCGTGGGGGATGGTCTGGGTGGAGTCCATTGTGGTATGTCAGGTAAGTGTTGTTTTGTCAAAGTATGAATCAAATCATATCATAAAGAAAGAAGTTTTAGCAATTTAAGCAAAATTTATTTATTTGACCTTGAGAGTCAAGGTCATTCAAAGGTCAAGGTCAAATTCAACTTGCCAGGTACAGCACCCTTATTATAATTACAAAGTATTTGAAGTTTGAAAGCAATAGCCTTGACACTTTAGAAGTTAAGTGGATCTAAACACAAAATTTAACAAAATATTCAAAGTGACTAAGTCAAAAAGGACTATAATTCCGTTAAAATGCCAACAAGAGTTATGCAACTTTTCCTGTACAGTCCCCTCATGAAAGTAAGCGAGTGTTCCAAGTCTGAAAGCAATTATAGCTATGATACTTTAGATGTAAAATGGACTAACACACAAAACTTAAACAAATGTTCAATTATCTAAGTATAAAAGGGGACATAATTCTGTCAAATGCCAGTCAGAGTAACATAACTTTGCCTGCACAGTCCCCTTTTTGTAGTTAGTAAGTGGTGCAAGTATGAAAGCAATAGCTTTGATACTTTAGAAATAAAGTAGACCTAAACACAAACCTTAACCAAATTTTTAATTTTCTAAGTGAAAAAAGGGCCATAATCCTTACAAAATACTTGATACAGTTGTCTGCTCGTGATTATAGATTGGGTCATGCTGGTAAAGATGTCTGCAAAATATGAAAGCAATATGTCAAGGGATATAGAAAATATTTGAGGTGGTACGCAAACTTAAACATAGATTTATCAATAATATGCATACTCTAAGTGAAAAAAGGGCCATAATTCTTACAAAATGCTTGAAACAGTTGTCTGCTCTTGTTTAAAGATTGGGGTCATGTTGGTAAAGAAGTATGCAAAATATAAAAGCAATATGCCAAGGGACAAATATTTGAGGTTGTACGAAATCTTTAACATTGTCCAACGCTCACGCCGACGCCGGGTGAGTAGGATAACTCCGCTATATATATATATATATATATATATATATATATATATATATATATATATATATATATATATATATATATATATATATATTTCTCATATTTTTGTAATGCCGAATTATAATGGTTTAACTCCCCTTTTGGAACTGACTTTATTTTTAAGCATATTCTTTTACCTGACAAACACATCTCATACCTATGTAAGAAGATTTTGCACAAAATAACTTTCGTTACTTAATTCCGATTTGATGCAAATGTTTTCAGCAACTTTTTCTCGTTAGATGTCAAGAGTTAACACTGTTATAATACATAACTTTCTATTATATAGTAACACATTTGTACTGTTGTTCATGCCATTATCACCATTGCGGGGTCATTATAAATATTCGGCCCTAGGACCGATTATTTATATTCGGCCCTCAGAATATGTGCGCGTGACGTTCAACTGGAAAAAAAGGCGTCCACATTCAGGCTTAGCCATAAACAAGTAAAACATCTACTGGTTATTGTTCTACTCACCGAAGTTGTGTAATAACCATGTTTATTTTCGTAAAATTTAATTTGCTTCCATGACGAGTTTAAATTCTGGACACATGTCTTCATCGCCATCCATCTTTTCCATTTAAAAGCACTGATGTAAGCAGGCAATTCTTTGGGGATAGACATTCTTTGATCGACTGACAAAGGAACGACACTTATTCATCAAAGAAATTAACCTTTTAATTCAACATCGATTTTCTTCGAACAGTTAAAGAACAATTCACTGACACTTTTTTTAAACTTAATCCATCAATTGTTCAACAAAACATCGCGTTATTCGAATACATTCGACATGTTAACGAAACCGAAAATGCAGTCTCACCAGTTTCATTTCAGTTTTATATCCCAACACTGTTATTCACATTCATAATATTATAATAATCCATCGTAAACACACACATTAATCGTTCGATGCTTAAACAATATTTAACTGTTAAATAAAAACACTCCAAGTCCGATTTTTGTTGTCCTTTAAATTAATCCAAAGCGTCTAGCTAGTTTCGTCATTTAAATTACGTCACATTAGATACGTCATAAATTGCGTAATCAATTCCGAAAATATAAGTACGGAAAGCTGATTCTTCATAAATTTTAGTGAAGGACCAAAATAGTATGATTTTATGACTCAAAACCTGTGTCAATCTATAATTTAGTATAAAAGTAAGATATATATTATAGACGCTAATACACGGCTGAGCCGGGCCGGGCAGTGATAATCGGCCCCAGGTCGCAAACGGCCCTCTCGCTGAAGCCCTCGGGCCGTTATGCTCCCTGCGGGCCGTTTATCACTGCCCGGCCCCGCTCAGCCTTGTATTATCCTCTAACTATTATTTTTCAATTGAACCAGTATGTTATATGTGAGAAATTGTTTAGTTTAAAGCTCAAAGGTGACATAAACATTGATTTATTTTTTTCTCTCACATACTTAACGCTAACATCTAGTGTGCGTAATAAGGCATTTTACAGTATTATTTTCAACGCAACGCAATACTTTGCTTACTTAACGAAATTCTATGCTTACTATTTCCAGGTAATGCTGCGTTTACACATTGTTCCCGGCGACCACGGCAATCACGTTTCGGGCCACCGTGGAGGAAACGGGATGAACGTGAGGCAACGTAGGGGAACGGGATAGCCAAACGTGACACAACGGGGTTGCCGTGGTTGCCGTACCAAAATTTTAAACTGTCAAAAAATGTGCCACGGCAGCCAAGGCGGAAATGAGAAACGTGATAGAACTTTTTAAACGCAGAACCCGAAAAGGGTCCGTACTCTGACGGGAATCCTATTCATTCCCCGACATGTTAAGTTTCTATAAAGTTTTGTTACGTTTTGGTACGTTTTGTCAAGTTTACCTTGTCAAGCAAGGATAATGGACAGCCGTTTTGCTACGTGTTTATTCCGACCCGTTACGGTGTGTTGCGCTTTGCAGGCAGATGCGTTACGGCCAGTTGAGTTGTTGTACGGTCTGACACGATTCGCGCGGTCTGAAGATGAGTATATAAAAGCCGTGCTATTCAGGAAACTTTCATTTCAGTCTGAACACACGATCAGTATAATGCCACCAAGAAAGCGCCGAACAAAGGCTCCCCGCGCTACAAAGGACGCTCAAGTTTAGGAGCAACCTGAAAGTCCATGCCTACCACCGCACGATTAAGAAGAACCCACTGCTCCTGTTGATCCGCCCCTTACAAATGAGGAAAAAGAATCAGAAGGATGCGCATGTGCTAGGAAGAGAACAAACCCTAGGGTCATAACAATTTTTACTCAAGAAGAAAAACGAGCTCATAATTGACTTCATCTAGCAAAATCCAATTATCTACTCAAAGAGGCTGACAGGTTACAAAGACGCCGCGGCCAAAGACAGGCTCTTGGTAGTGCAGGCCACAAAAATGAAACGCATAGGAGAGTGACGAGTAATTGTCACCTGTAGCCAAATGACTCAGAGTCAGTGCCAGTGTCAATCCAGGTGTAAGGGCAGAAAGAAACTTCGTATCTTGTCTTGAGATGACTTAAGATATCATTTCTAGCATCTCGTCGAATAGTTCTGGGGGCATCCTCAGATAATTATGAAAGGTGTCAATATCTTCGTTGCGGTGTTCCCTGGTAAGAAATGAGTCAACGTGCCCTTGCTACTGCCTTCTAGCTTCCGATAGCCATGGACGAACTCACATAGACCTTGGCCTCCTTCTTCGTCTTTTCTCGAACGTTTGTGCTTCTTTAAGCTCTTTACAACGCAAATATTTTATTAATGCTGCAAATAAGCAGGCAAACACAAAATCATCCTCGTCGTTCACATCCATGTCACTGGAATTATTTTGTTTTAATAAATACTGTTGCATGAGAGTTTTCTTTTATACCGGGAGCACAATCGTGCCGAAACCTCTCGGATGTCCACGTTTGATCCGCACGGTACCTTGACAGAACGTGACAAATGAATACCAAACGTGAACAACGTATCAGACCTGCATGACAAACGCAAACAACGATCGGGAACTTAACATAACGCATTGTACATTTAACCAACATTTATACATCCGTGGCAGACCGTGGATACAATCTTAGCGCACCGTCGAAGGGCCGCGTTTTCGCTTCGACGGCACGTCACGGATACCTTGACAAACCGTGAGGAAACTTAGCACAACCTAGCAAACCTTGGATTTAAGGTAAACAAGGGACAAAATTGTCACAAAACCAGGTTTTCAATTTATAAAAAAAGTCTGATAAAGGGAGACAATTCAAAATGTGCATTGTTACACCCCTTGTGTAAGATTCAATCTATTTTTACTCGTGGCGACCTTGATTTCAATTTGAAAAAAAGTCTGATAAAGGGAGACCAACTCAAAATGTGTATTGTTACTGATTTTTCAATGTTACCCACCCTTGTTTCAAAATCAATCTATTTTTAGTCGTTGCGACCTTGACCTTGGAGATATTGACGTAATTCATTCGCGCGACACAACGTCCAATGATGGTGAACAAATGTGCCAAATGATTTTAAAATTTCACAATGAATGGCATAGTTATGGCCCGGACAAGCTCATTTATCGCCATTTTTTACCTTTGAACTCAAAGTGTGACCTTGACCGTGGAGATATCGACGTAATTCTTTCGCGCGACACACCGTCTAATGATGCTGAACAAATGTACCAAATGATTTTAATGTCTCACAATGAACGACAAAGTTATGGCCCGGAAAGCTTGTTCCGCCGACCCGCCAGCCCACCAGCCCGGCAGCCCGACAGCCCGCCAGCCCGCCCGCCCACCCGCCCGCCCGCCCGCCGACATTCGCCAATCTAATAACCAGTTTTTTCCTTCGGAAAACATGGTTACAAATTGCAACAGTCACACGGCGCGATACGTGGCTGCCGGGAACATAATGTAAACGCAGCATAACAAGACGTCAGTCATAGACGTTGATGATGACAAGATTTGAAAAAGTGTTCATAAGTGTGTACCGCTCTTAAAAGCGAAAGGTACATTAAAATCCACCCATCAAACAAAAACAGGTAACGTCAGTTAAACGCACTCAACATATAAAATCAATCTAAATTCTAATGAAAGACAACAAATGGTAAAGCCGGTTCGATAATATTATAAGGCTGATGAGACAAAATTTATACCATTATTGTGATTACCTGACTCGAGCTTAGAAGATGCACATCAGTGGATAGTGTTTTGTAATTGCAAACTTAAATATTACGTGTTTGTTGAATGCAATGAGAAATAACGCGTTTTGCCACAATACACTGATACGTGTATGTAACTTTGATTTGACACATGTGGACGACCTACTTTCAAACAGTCTTATAATTGGTGAATATATTATACTCGCAAGAAAGTGAGATTGTAGTGGATTTAAATATTGTTCAAATGCAATACACGATATCACTTAAGTAGAAGCGATCGATATGTACCTGTTTTTTATTTCTCTTGTATCTTTTATACTTATTATTTAAGACTGGTGTATTTAGAAAACAAGGTATCGGTTCACATAGATATGTTATTTCGTTTGTTCATAACTTTGCCTGCTGATCTTAAGTAATGTTAATATGCCCAATGCATAGCAAATTCATTTAGACCCAAGTGCATATTTAATCAGGTATGTAAGTGCTGAGCTTTACAGTACAATTCTGTGTATCATAAGAGAAAATGATATGTATAGATCAAATAACTCGAAGATCACGTTAGTAAAAACACATTTGTGGACGGGTTTCCTTCAATAACATTTTTATTCCGACGTATAAGATTTTGAAAAAAAAAGTCATGTTAAAGAACTAGTTGCTTACTGAGTGAAATGCAAGTTACAAATGCAAGTCAATTCCAACTAACCTTACTTAAACAGAGTCAGCTCCCGTATATGCATGTCCTCCTGCCTACTTGTAATTTTTGCGACACTAAACTAGTTTATCAGTGTCAATACTAGGTGTGCATATCGTATGAATGAAATGCTGGGAAATTTTCGGAGCGGAGTAATTGCCTTTTGGACAGGTTTCGCCATATATAGATTTTCGAAACTAAGGGCGATCAAGAGTTGTAACTTTTAATTATTAACACTTTCATTCATCACTTTAGTTCATTGATGTCTGCAAAACCAAAAGTAACATGGATCTAGATAAGTTATTTTACTCTTAACTTAACTATACAAAGAAGAAATAGCTTATATATGGTAGAAAAAAATGTTGGAAAATGGGGAGGAAATGCTCAAAATAAGCAATATCCCTTTATCCCCCAATTGCTAGAATTGCCTAGAACAACCTCGTAAAATCCTGTTATTGTTCGGTAATGAGTAAAATGAGTCTTTACCAATAATCAACGGATGTATTGTTGAATAAATCCGAAGTTGGTGTAATTTATTAAAATCTTGAATCAACAAAAATTCTAATGAGCACCCAAAACATAGAGTTTTGTTCAAAATTGAACATGTAAGCGGTGGATATACACGAAACACTTATGTATTGAGCTGTAAATAATGTAGTTCAATGAATAATAAGACTTGAAAACTGTGTAAATTATATACGTCTTGCAAATGTAGTTGTCAATGAATATAACGTAGATGGGTTAAGTATAATAAGTATATGTTGTTGCTTGTTTAAATACATGAACATAACATGACTTACGAGATTAGTGTAAGTCAAATGAAATTGTTATTCACTTGTAAAATCGTTAACGTATTTTCAAACAATATTAAATACTAGTAAAATGTATGCCGAGAATATGTTTATACATGAAAACAACATTTTTGGCACAATGTCTTAAAAAAACTATATATTGTATATTGAAAAGCTGCAAATTACAAATTGTGATGATATTCTGGATATGCCTCTATTTTATGATAATACTTTTAGAATTAAGAATAGCTATATGTATATTAAAAAGTCTATATGAAAGAGGTATTTGTTTTGTAAGAGAGATTATGATGGAAAGAAATTGTTTTATTTCCATCTTGAGTCCTCTTGTAATTCGTGTAATGTAACATTTTTAGAGAATTTACCTCTTACTGATAAAATTGTGTCATTCAAAGAGGCAGCAGTAGTCTTTTCTCATTGTGTACGTTGACACGGGAAGTCGAACAATACTGGATTAATTGTTTTTAGTATATCTCGTAAACGCTGAAGCAATTGTATATATACTTATTTAAATCTCGGGAAACATTTAGTTATTTTATAAACTATAACTTTATAATTTCAGTTAAGAATAACATATACTTGGTTCTATTAAGTGACGACTGCTTTGTCCGAACTATGGCTTGGAAATATAAGTCACTCCCTTACCAATATGTTCATATTGGTAACATCAATCGTGTTCGTCTGTAAGCATGGTAAGTTATGTATTGAATCCAAACCGCCTTAGATAATCTTATAGGAAAAAGTCTTACTACATGGTGCATGTCCCATTAGCCACTTACATCTACAAAGGTCACCTACATCTACAAAGGTAACCTACATCTACAAAGGTCACCTACATTTACAAAGGTCACCTACATCTACAAAACGGTTTGACATCTTACATGATACTCGTCATTTGAGAGTTTAAATTTGCTTTCGCCTCGTATGTGAAGCAGTTTTTATTTTTATTATCATGGTTATGCAAGTTTGGCCAAATCAACTCACGTTTTTCTATGAATATCTCCAAACCTAGAATAAGTAGTTCCCACATAATTAAGGATATTAATTGACAGAAATCTTCCAAATTCTTCGTAACATATATTTATTTAAACGCTAAAGTTAGTTCTGTGAACATGGTCAATCGTAGCTAAATAATCGAAAGGTCAACCTGGAATACCAAACAACAATTATGTGTTGGCATCAAGCAGGGTTGGGCGGTTTAGAAGAATCAAACAACTGTCAAGGCCTTCGATGAGCATAATCATTATTTTTTTAAGTTCGATACCACATGAGAAGACTGTTTCATGGAACCATATCACAACTATGGAACTTTTCCAAGCCGTGGTGTAGTGGATATGGTGTCTTTTTGGGATATTACGGGTTCGATCACCACTGTAGGAGCGTTCTTAAGATTTTCCCAAATTACACCGAGTACTTGTTTTACCCAGGAAACGGATTCAATAATGTTTGAATACGCCTTTGGTTTTCGATGCAATCGAACTCAAATAAATAGGTGTTTACTTAAAAATTACAGTCCTGTAGTCGTTCGGACAAGACTTGATGATTTAACGCTGACAAACAATTCGTTGATGTCAGACGCGCCGCGTTTCTTTAGCTTGATTTCTGAACGCGCTGACATTTTGAATTATAATTACAGTATTAATTATAATTAAATATTCATGACAAATAACCGCAAGAAAGGGATTGATCATGTGTGAGTTTAAAATAATGAAGTCGTTCATGTTAATCAAAAGATATATGAATTGTTAAAATGTGGCGAAGTTTGATCTTTAATCTAATAATATTTCCTATTTTCATATCATATACGTGTTTGTGCTTCACTGAAGTAAACTGGCTCTCTCGTCGTCCACTTAATTATTTTTAAGACGTTTGCATGATTTGAGGACTATTGATCCACATAATAACTACGCCAAAAGACGGTCACAAGTCCGGCTGAAAAAGGCGGCTAGTTGAGTTAGGTACCATTCCCTGTGAAAAATCAGCTCGCTACATAAACGCAAAACATCATATTTACGAACATCGCGTTACTCAATCATATAAGTAAAAGAAGCAGTCAATGCATAAGCGGCCATAATATACTAAATATTTTCTCAATATAATTCAATGTAAAAGCGACAACTTTAAGCGAACATAAATGAAACATTTTGCACATAGAGACCCCCATACCCCATATCCATACCTTTTCTTAAAGGGCATTCAGCGATTAATCGATTATAGCAATAAAAAAGGTATGTGCAAACCAAGAAAGAACTTGACACAAATCAAAATCGACTGTTTTTGCACCTTTTTTCCGGCCGTTTTCTAGTGGAATGTAACCTATTTCAGCGCAATTTTTCACTATAGTCTCCAACTTTATTGTATTTCGGTGATTTAGTTGCGAACACATATTCTTTCCCGATCAATATTCCCAACAGATTAAAAAAGGATCGCAATCTAAAGTGTAAAACATGCCTTCAAGTAAATTATGGTAAGGTTTTTTTAAGAGTACAGCCCTACATGACTCGAATATTTGATATAATGTACTCTTGATTCGGGTTTTACGCTATTACCAACTCTTATACACATGTGGCAAGCGTGTGGCTATGATATGAATTAGTAAAAACATCATTATGAATGAAAAATAATCAAATTATAACGAAAAATCAATGTTTCACTATAAAATATATATTTATTTAAGAAGGTCTTCAACTCAAAATGACCCGAAAACATGGAGCATTTAAACAGGCATAACTTCACCAATTGTGCAGCGATTTCCATGAACTTGGTCTTATTCAACGCAGAAATGAACTTCCTTTTTGGAAATGTGCATATCTTGCAATATTTTTACAAATGCTGTTTCAAATTTAACGAAAGAACACGATACACAACTCGTGTTACCTACTCGACATCGATCTAACCACCTGTGCTCTTAAACACCATACATGTAATCTAATTTAAAAATAATTTTAAAAGGATGCACTGAATATCTTATTTATGAAGGCATCTATTATTGGGTGAGACTCTTGTCAAATATTCATCCAAATGTATGTTTTTCTAAGATTTGTATAGTTGACTAAACTTCAATAAATAAAATAAAGAATGGTTCATTTACAAATATAGTTATTTAAAAACAAAACTGGTGATTTATCTTTGTTAATACACGCAAATGTATGTACATGTATGTAGAATAAGATTTTACAAAACCAAGCGTTTATCACGACTATAGTGGACCAATGTTCAATAAACAGAATCAAGAATGGTTTATTTACAAATACATTTATTTAAAAACAAAACTGGTGATTTATCTTTGTTAATACACGCACATGTATGTAGAATGAGATTTTACAAAACCAAGCGTGTATCACGACTATAGTGGACCAAAGTTCAATAAATAGAATAAAGAATGGTTCATTAAAAAATATATTTATTTAAAAACAAAACTGGTGCTTTATCTTTGTTAATACACGCACATGTATGAACATGTATGTAAAATGAGATTTTACAAAACCAAGCGTTTATCACGACTATAGTGCACCAAAGTTCAATGAAGATAATAAATAATGGTTCACTTGCAAAAATATCTATTTAAAACAAAACTGGTGATTTATCTTTGTTAATACACGCACATGTATGTACATGTATGTACAATGAGATTTTACAAAACCAAGCGTTTATCACGACAATAGTGGACCAAAGTTCAATAAATAGAATAAAGTATGGTTCATTTACAAATATATTTATTTAAAAACAAAACTGGTGATTTATCTTTGTTAATAAACGCACATGTATGTACATGTATGACCAATGAGATTTTACAAAACCAAGCGTTTATCACGACTATAGTGGACCAAAGTTCAATAAATAGAATAGAGAATGGTTCATTTACAAATATATTTATTTTAACAAAAACCAGCGTTTATCACGACTTTCATTTGCTTGTCATCAACAGCGACGTGGCATGTCCGATAATGGCGGTTGTCAATCCCTACAACGTCTGCATCAGCTCATAACTGAAGATTGAAAAATGTTACCCTTATACTTACAAAAAGAATGAATTAGCCTTAAACAAATTAGTTTTTAAGTACTATTACTGAACTAACATCCATGGCATAACTGTTGCCTCATGTACATTTGAAAAAAATGTATTTAAACGTTTTCCCCAATAAAAATGTACTCACATTTTATATTATTTTATTTAATTCATAGGTCCTTTTTTGTTGTATACCTGAATACATACAAAAACGTTTAAAGGGATCTTTTCAAGGTTTGGTAAATTTACAAAATTGAAAAAAGTTGTTTCAGATTCGCAAATTTTCGGTTTAGTTATGATATTTGTGAGGAAACAGTATTACTGAACATTTGCCATGGTCTAATAAAGCCATTATATGCATCTTTTGACGATTTAAAAACCTAAAAATTATAAAGCGTTGCAACGCGAAACGATTGAATAATTTGGAGAGTTCTGTTGTCGTCGTTTAAATTTGTGAAACTACGAAGATTGCTTATATAACGTATAAAATGCGCATCTTATGTATGTTTGGCAGGATAGCTCAGTTGGCTAATGCGTTTTTACTTCAGGATTCCGGTGGTCACTGAGTCATGCCCTGCTGCGGTCTACTTTTTTTTCCTTTTTTAAATTTTATTTTTGATTTTTTTACTGGAGCTTTTAAAATTTAATGTTTACATTTATCAATATAAAGCATTTAATGACAAACCTCAAAACATGCCAAAACCTGTGAAAAGGCACCTTTAAGATGTACAATTTTACTTTATTTAAAAACATATACCGATTTAAACGGGCTGTCTTGTGCTTTCGTTGTCGGAGACACGGGATAGTAACTATGGTCACCATTGTAAGCAAACCCGCAGTGGAGCCACCAATGATAATATACAGTCTAACCGAGGCTGTGTAGCAAAAAAATAAATCGAAAGCATGAGAGTTCATACCTTGTAAAGAAACCGCGTTATAAAAAGATGAATATTTTTCCCTAGCCATGTCTTCATATTTCCAGACAAATATAGCAATCAGGCTGCAGGATCACGTGACTTTGTCGGTTTACCAATTAAAGGGACCGTCAAACACGAATGACGAAAAAATAAAAGTTCTAAAATACCGTACATGTATTTTTTTACAATTATTTTTACAATTATTAGTTTATATTGATTAAAATATTACGATTGGTATATAACATTACTTGAAAAAGTTGTTCATATTTTCAGCATATTCGGTAATACATTTTACTGGGTACAGGTACTAAGTAACTACCAGTTAACTATAATAAACGCCAGTAGATTGATGATCATCGTCACGTGGTTAACCCAGGAATGCAAATTGTGCATGCGTAGTGAATTGTATATATTTTACATATAAAATGATCAATCTACTTGCGTTATTTGTAGTGTGTATATCGTTATGTAACCTATTTTCGCGATGTACTTTCGATTTCAAATCGCAAAATTTTATTACCGAATATACTGAAAAAAATATCTTTTTTTTTCAAGTCATGTAATATACCAGTCGTGATATTGTAATTAATATAAACTAATAATTGTAAAAAATAAGGCATTTTAGAACTTTTTCTTTTTTCGTCATTCGTGGTTGACGTTTAATCGTTATTTGATGTAAACACACTGGTAAAACAATTTGTCTTACGAATTTCAACTTATGCACACAAGACAGATTTTTATGCTGCTTATGGCAATGTGTACATCAGACTAACTTTATTTAATAAGCATGTGTTCTTGTTCAAAAATTCTATTTTTACAGCATTAATGTTACGGTTATGCTTCACGCAACGTGAAATTTTGTCACCGATTTCAGAAGTATTCAATTATTTATTCTTACCTTAAAGGCTCAGACTCACTATGATGCCGGCGGAGCCCCGGAGCGTGATCCGCCATTTTCCAGGTTGAACCGGGGCTCTACCGGGATAAACCGGGGCTCCACCGGGATGAACCGGGGACGACCGGGGACAACCGGGGCTCCACCGGGAAAGTATTAAAATGTTTAATACCACCGGGATGAACCGGGAGTCATCGGAAAGGACCGGCAACGACCGGCGTGACACCGGGAAAAACCGGGACGGCACCGGAAACAACCGAGACTTCACCGTAGCTCCACCGTGGCCCATACAGACCCGACAGAGCTACGGCAACGCCCCGGTAGAGCCCCGGTGAATGCCGGAAGAGTCCCGGTATAGCTACGGTACATAAGTAAACCGGCGCTCTGCCGGGACGCCAGCGGCATTCAACGGGGCTCCGCCGGGGCATTACCGGGGTTAAACCGGGCCGTTGCCGTAGCTCTGCCGGGGTCTGATGCCGGTATAGCCCCGGTGAGTGCCGGCGGAGTTACGGTATTCCGGGGCTCTGCTGAGACGCTGCCGGCTTTCACCGGGGCTCTGCCGGGGCTTCACCGGGATTAACAGTAGCCAGTCCGGGGTTGACCCGGACTCTGCCGGGCTGTTGACCGGCTTCAACCGGGGCGGCACCGGGAAATAGTGTGACCACGTTAAACAATTTCTACGAATCATCCCGGTTCTCGCCGGTCGACCGGCGTTAGCAAACCGGGATTGACCGGGGCTCTACCGGCAATAGTGAGACTTGGGCTTAAGATATCGGCACAAACTGCAAGAAAAACTCTTTTATGCACTACATTTGTGTTTAAATTTATTTCAATAACTTGATATATTTGCAAAAATAAAGTTCTTAACATTCTGTCAAGCCCGTGTGTAAGCCTCTGACAACCCCGTTGATTCTGCACCCTGGCAATGGACTTGACAGAAACATAAGAAATAGCTGTGTTTGATATGCATGTATAACGTATCAATCGTGGTACATCGGCCATCTCCGGACTCCTTCGTAAGATAGGCAGATTTATCTAATGAATCGTCTGCTGATCCAGAGTGATAGCGTGTATGATCAGAGTCATAACATGGCATTATTGCAGGATACTTAAAATATAAATAGTATTATAATATCTAAACATTACCGTATATATTTACCTGAAATGCGTATTGGGTTAGTGTGCGTATTAGGAGGTGTGCCTAAAACACAAAATGAGACATTGGAATACATAAATCGTCTGCTGATCCAGAATGATAACGTGTATGATCAGAGTCATAACATGGCATTTTTGAAGGGAACGTAAAAACAAATAGTATTATAATATCTAAACATTACCGTACATATATACATAAAATGCGTATTGGGTTAGTGTGCGTAGAAGGAGGTGGGCCTATAACACAAAATGAGACATTGGAATACATGTTTAAGGGAATTCCGTTTCATTACATGAATATTTTTTTTTACTGCGTTTATGTATTAGAATGTAAAATCTCTTTTGTAATGAACATAATGAGGAATGAAAATTTACTTAATAAAAATAAAATTAATATTAGGGAGCATACAATTACAAGGTTTTGACAAACGTTAATTCTCAAATAAATCATATAATGATTTTCCTACTTTTAAATGTATTAAATGCTTAAACTCGGTTACCACCGGGCTAGTGACATGCGTCAAAGGGCAGATGACATCGTATGCAGTCGCCAGCAGTTTCGTTTGCGTGAGTGCATTCTCCGTGAACATAACATCCTGTGGTCTGAATCAGATAATGTCGACTAAAATTTATAACATATTTTAAAAAACGTTACAATACTGTTTCATGCTTAAATCTAAAATTGAACACATGGAAAGAAACTTAGTGATACACATACAAGTTCGAATACAGTTTTGTTTCATATCACTTCGCTGGCAAACTTTTATGATGAAGTTTATTAACATACATCCAAATATTCTTATGTTACCGTAAGGTTTGTGTATTGGCGTGTTTCTATAGATCCGGCCTCACATTGGCATGTTAAATCTCTGCATGTGGAAGACGCATCCC